>NW_027397087.1:8032498-8048103 GCF_003265705.2 Callorhinus ursinus
TTAAGGATTCATTTATTTGGGGCGCCTGGGTGGCTCAGTCTGTTAAGCCTCTTGGGATCAAGCCCTGTGTCAGGCTCTCTGCTCAGAGGGGAGTCTATTTCTCCCTCTCCCTCTGCCCTTCCCCCTGCTCATGCTCTCTGTCTTTCTCTCAAATAAATAAAATCTTAAAAAAAAATTCATTTATTTATTTTAGAGAGAAAGTGCAGTGGGGAGGGGCAGAGAGAAGAATCTCAAGCTGACTTCCCGCTGAGCACAGAGCCTGGTCCTGGGCTAGATCTCACAACCCTGAGATCATGACCTGGCTCAACCCACTGAGACACCCAGGCGCCCCTAACTTACTTTGTTTTATTTTATTTTTTTTAAGATTTTATTTATTTATTTGACAGAGAGAGAGAGACAGCGAGAGAGGGAACACAAGCAGGGGGAGTGGGAGAGGGAGAAGCTGGCTTCCCACTGAGCAGGAAGCCCGATGCGGGGCTTGATCCCAGAACCCTGGGAGCATGACCTGAGTCGAAGGCAGACGCTTAACGACTGAGCCACCCAGGTGCCCCACTTACTTTGTTTTAAAAGAACTAGCTTCGTACTATCCACACTGTGGTGCAACATTCCTACTGGAGAATATATCTTACACACTTTTGGAATGACGACTTTAAGTGTGCAGATAAGTTTTAGTTTAAATGTCTAGTTAGAATCTAATGAGAAGCAATGTTGCCCATTTGGCCTGCCAGAGGACTCACCCTCGGACCTCATTAGCTGTTTCCTCCAGCCAGTTCTGCAGTTCCAGAAGCAGGCCTTCTCCTGCCTCTGTTCCCCCTTTCCAGCCACAGACATCCCTGGGGGGCAGCCTTTTGTTCCTGCTTAGGGGGTCAACCCCAGATGGCTGGCTGACCTTCCGTGGGTCAGGAGGCCAGCAGCCAAGACAGAAAGCCAGTGGGTGATCATAGCTGTCTCGGAGCCTCAATTTGGCCGCCTTGCCTGCTGCTGCTGCTCCCGGAAGCTCCCGGAATTTCTGCGCCTAAGGATGAACGCAACCATTGTTGCTAGTTTCAGGTCCGGTCAGAACTAACCCCATCGCCTCAGGGCAAAAGTGGCCTGACTTTACGGCTTCTCTCTGCAGGTTTGGACACCACGGCCAAAGTGACATTGGTGGTGGCAAGTGCGCTGAAAGGCTCCACTCCAAGCCTACCTGGCCCTGGGAGTAGCCCTCACGTGAGGCCGGCAAGCTCCCGGCGCCCGGCCTGACTCAGCCTGTCAGCTTCTGCAGAAACCCTAGCCAGCCCCGTGACTCAGTTTCTCCATTTGCTCACGCGGGCCAACCACGTGAGTCACCTGCGCGGAATGCAGAGGGTGCCTCCAACGGCTTCTCTAGAATATGTGCTCCCAGGCGGAACCCCACAGACTGGCATTTACGCCGCTCAGAGAGCTCCTTCGGGACATGCCCTGCACTGGCCCTGTTAATGAGTCGGTGCTGTCTGGGGTGGTAGTGACCCGAACAGGTGCACCGACAGGGCTGCTGGGGAGACACCCGCCTAGGACACGCTGGTCGTGGTTCCTAAAGGGCGTAGGCCATGGAGGGGCTGCCGGAGGGACGATCGGTGCCCGCGTCCGTGCCCACTGTCCACTGCCCGCCGCCTGACGCAATCCGAGGTGCCCTTGCTGCATGCGGGAGCTGGGGAAACCTCCCCCGCGGTTGCATCACTCCTGCCGGGTTTGCTACAGAGGTGAAGCCGAGCCAATCACCGGGCGCGCTGGGCCGGGGGCTGGCCTCTCAGTTACCCACTCAGAGGGCGGGGCGGTTAACCGGGAAGGAAAACACGAAGGTGATTGGTCAAAAGGGGATTTGCCCCGCCCCAATCACCGCGGCAGCTGGCGCGGTGGGCGGGGGCCCGACCGGCCGGAGGGTTTAAAAGGCGCCTCCGACGGGGCCGCGCAGCTGGAGCGACCGAGCGGTGCCAGGCCAGGTGTGCGCGTCCGTCGGTCCTTCCGTGCCCGCGCCGGAGACCAGCCTCGGAGGCCGCCGGGCCCGTCCCTGAGCCCGGCACCATGAAGCAGAAGTCCACAGCCCGGAACACCCCGCCCGCCTCGCCGTCCCTCTCACCAGCCCCCTCGCCACCCCCCTCGCCACCCGCGCAGCATCCCCCGGATAACGGCGACCCCCAAGCGCTGTGGATTTTCGGGTACGGCTCCCTGGTGTGGAGGCCCGACTTCGCCTACAGTGACAGCCTTGTGGGCTTCGTGCGCGGCTACAGCCGCCGCTTCTGGCAGGGAGACACCTTCCATCGGGGCAGCGACAAGATGGTGAGCATCTGACCGTGCCCAGGGGAATGAAGGGGGTGGGGGGCAGGGTAGTAGGCATCAGTGCCCTGGAATGTCGGCGGTTCTCTGGGCAGAGGGTCACTCCGTGCCGGTGGGGGAAGTGTATAAACCTGTGCCTGGGGGTTGTGGCTTAAATTTCTGTGCCTGGTGGATCCCTGTGATGGCTAGAATCTGTGATCCTGTGGATCACCATGTTGATGAATATTTCTAATTACCAGTTTGGGCCACTGCCATGTATCTCTTTCTCCTGCAGCCATGCATCACTCTCTCCACTTGCCCCTGGATGAGTGGGACTCACTGAGGCCTGGACCAGCAGGGTTAATAAATGTTTCCTCTGACACTGGTGACAGCTGATTTCTAACTTGCCTTTTCCAAAATTCTTCTTCCCTCCTCAGCCTGGCCGTGTCGTGACCCTCCTTGAAGATCGTGAAGTAAGTGCCTGAGTCAAGAGAGAGACCCCCCCGCCTCCAGGGCCTGGCAGGGAGGGTTGCAGACAGAGCTCCTGGGTCCTTGGCTGTAGGCTAGATTAGATGACTTTCAGACAGCGAGGAAGGTGGTCTAGCTCAGTACCTCTCACTAGAATCACCTGAGGATCTTCTTAAAACACAGATTTTGATTTAATAGGATTAGAGGGTGGCCTGAAACTCCCATTCCTCTTAATTGTACAGATGATGCCCCTGGTTCTCAAACCACTCTGTGAGTAGGAATCCTCTTGGCCTTGGAGCCAGACCACCTGTCAAACCTTGTTAAGAAAGGGAGAATGAGCTTAATGTATTGCTACTAGATGACTCCTCAGTCCCCTGCCCACTTTCCTTATAGAGCACAGACCTGGGTTGGGACTAGCCAGGAGCTGTTTTGGGTGACCCCGGTGTCCGTGTTTCTTTCTAGGGTTGCACTTGGGGTGTGGCATACCAGGTTCGAGGTGAGCAGGTGAGCGAGGCCCTGAAGTACCTGAACGTGCGGGAAGCAGTACTTGGCGGCTATGATACCAAGGAAGTCACCTTCTACCCCCAAGATACCCCTGACCAGCCACTCAAGGCATTGGCTTATGTGGCTACCCCCCAGAATCCTGGTTACCTGGGCCCTGCACCTGAGGAGGCCATTGCAACACAGATCCTGGCTTGCCGTGGCTTCTCTGGCCACAACCTCGAGTACTTGTTGCGCCTGGCGGACTTCATGCAGCTCTGTGGGCCCCAGGCACAGGACGAGCACCTGGCAGCCATCGTGGACGCTGTGGGCACCATGCTGCCCTGCTTCTGCCCCACCGAGCAGGCTTTGGCACTGGTCTGAGGGGCTGAGCCCCTGCAGGGAGTGTCCACGTAGACATGGGGCCAGGTCCCCACTTCTGTGCACACAGCGGACTGCTGAAAGGACTCAGTGGGTGGCTGGGAGCTTCTGTCTCTAAGCCCCTCGCCTGTCCCACCAGCCTCCAGTGGGACACTGACTGCCTGACACTGACTTACTACTTGAAACTATTTATTGCACCATGTTGGTGTGGTGGGCAGGGTGGGGGGCCTGCCTGGACATAGGGGCCCTGCTGAGCAGTGCCCCACCTCAGGCACCTGATGCCTGATGGATTCCCTCCAGTACTGCTGCTAACCCCATACTACCCAGGCCTCTGTCTTCCCATCCCCAGACCAACCACTCCCAGCCCTGGAAATAGACCACATGTGAAAAGTCCCAGCCTGCTGGGAAGGGACGGGGGCGGGGGGTGAGGAGAAGGGAGCCTTACAAGAACTGAGGCACCTGTGGGTCCTGCTCACCCCCCAGGTTCCCAGGGCAGAACTGGATCTGGAGCCTGGGCCTCTGAACCATTTGGCTGTTTCCTGTCCCTCTGTCTGTCTGTCTGCTTGTCTGTCTGTTGATCTGTTTCCAGGAAACTCATCACTATGGGCCCTGGTACCTCCCCAGTCTGTCCCATACTGTTATCTATAAACTGATCTCTTACTATCTGTTGTGCTGGAATGTGGTTCTTCAGATGGGCTGTTGGGGCAAGGGACGTGGTGAAGCCCTGGAAGGCATATGAGAGGGGCAAGGGCTCCCTCTTTGCTTCCGTCCCTCTCTTGCGGTGGGGGGAGCAGCTGAGCAGGCAGGGCTAGGGGCCAGGTTGCACCACTTCCATGGGCACCTTTCATGTCTTAGTGCAGAATTCCGAGGTGTGCAGAATTCTGCCGTGTGGCTCTACTTGGCAGCCCCGTGCGCAGTGTACTTACCATGGACCTGGTACTCTAGGTCTCCTCTCAGCTGCCCCGAGGAGGCTGGTGGGCTTGGAGGTCAGACCAGGTCTTCCTCTAGCCACCGCCTCTTGCTGACCTCGAGAGGAGACCCCTGGGTTCCTGCTAAAGGAGCATGCGGGTTAGAGGAGGGTGGTGACCACTTCAACAATGCTGACAGCAGAGACCTGTGGCCTTTTGGAGGACCTTTTGATTTTGAGATCCAGGTGCTTACTGTTGCCTCCCGGGGCTGTGGTGTGGGCTGTGCCTTCTCCGTTGACCTGACCTGCCAGGACTCTTGCGTGAGCCCACGTGCGGCTGGCAAACAGCCTATGGAATGAGTTGCCAGGGTGCCCTCTGGGCCACTACTTGTTTACTCTCTGCCTGCCCCTGGCTGCTGCACACCCCGAAACCCCCACTCCCATCCCTGGGTGCAAAGCCCAGCCTCCAGGATCTCAGAATGGCCCCTCAGTGGGCTCAGCCTCTTACTCCTGGACCCGCAGAATAGGTACAGGGCCCACGTGACAGCTTTTTCATAGCAGAAGAGCCTGGCTCCACCCCAGCCTCTTCCCTCCTTGGCCCAGTGACCTCCAGAAAACTCCTGAGCCCTCTGGGCATCAGTTTACACTGGGACGCTGTGTGGTATGTGTTGTTGCTGCTTTTGTGGTGGCTGGTGCCCTGGATTGGTCTGGATGTCCCCAGTGGGGTCAGCTCTCACCAGCTGGGCAGCCGTTGTGCCTTGGTGTGTTGGTGGCCTCATGTCTTGGCCACTGATGGGGGAAGTGTGGAGTTCAGCCAAGTTCTGGGAGCTCGTGAGGGCAACATAGCAGGAGGAGGCAGCGGGGAGCAGGGAGGCTGGGGCAGCCACCTCCTGGGCCAGGGCAGGGCTGGACAGCCACTTCGGGGGCTCAGAGCAGAACCCTACTCTCCACTGAGTACGGGGGGAAAGGGCTGTTTGCCAGCCGCACGTGGGCTCACGCTCTTCAAGCCATTCATTGAAGTGTGGACTAAACGATATGCCAGGCACCGACCTGGGCCCTGGGGACACAGCAGTGAAGCAATCTCCCTCCTCAGGGAATTCGGCCTAGAAACTCCGATGGGTGACTTCCCTTTTTTTCTTTTTTGAACGGTGACCGTTCAGCATGCGGTGTGCTGTGACGGGAGGAGAGAGCATTCCGCTGAGAGGGGCGGGCAGGGAAGGCTTTCCGAGGGAAGGAGTGAGGAGGCTGAGCCCTGAGCTTGAGGGGGGGACAGCTTGTGCCAGAGTGGGCAGTGAGGTCAGACGAGAGGCGACAGAGTGGACGGAGTGGCGTGGGGGTGGGAATTGGGACTGGACAGGGGGACGGGGCCACCTCCCACTGGCTGGGCCTGCTCAGCTGTGCTGCGCCGTGGAGGTGGCTTTCCTCCTGTGGATTCTGAGCAGGGAAGAGACTGCTTGAGAGGAAGCCTGGCTTCTGTGTCAGGTTGGAGCCCGAAGGCCAGACACAGGCCGGGGAGGGACGAAGGTGGCCTGAGCCGAGGTGTGGCAGTGGGAATGGGCGTAAGGATGGATCTGGGAGCGCTCAGGGCATGAGGCTGGCTGGGTTTGGCGTGGCTGGCTGACGGGGAGAGTGAGGGAGCGGTAGAGGGCCAGGGTTGCTGGTACAGTTGTGGGGGTGGAAGGGCAGGGGTAGAGAGGGGCCCTGTGTGTGTGAGCTGGGGTGCCAGCGTGGGGCAGAGGCATCCACTCGAACATTTGAGGACTGCTGGGGATGTGGGTCTTCGATTCAGGAGAGAAACAAGGCTGGAGTTAGAGATGTGGGGGCCATACCCGTGGAGACAGTATTTGAAAGCCTTGGCGGTGGAGAGAAAAGGGAACAGGGCCCAGGCCCAGCCCTGAGGCACCCAGCCCTGGTGGCCTGAGTGAAGCAAGAATTGCAGAGAACACGCGGCTGGAGAGGGAGGAGGAGAACCAGGGGTCATGCTGCCGAATGGCCAAGGAAATATGGAAGAGGAATGGAATGCTAGGGGGTCCTCTGTGGCTGCAGTGAGAGCAGTGTCAGGAAGATTGGCCGGAAGCCACAAGTCAGAACCGGGGAGCCTGTAGGAGGGGAAGAGATCACTCTCAAGAAGCTGGCTGCTGAGAGAGAAGCAGAGGGGTGACCGAGGCTGTGAGAAGGGTTTAGGAGTCTCAGGACCCCTTTACAGATTAAAAACTGAAGATCCCAGGAGTTGTTATTTACACGGACCATAACAACTGGCAACATTTAGTGTATTTGAGATTAAAATTGAGAAGTTCAAAATGTTCTAAATTAAAAATAAAAATCCATTACACATTAACATATTTTTAAAGAAAAATGATTCTATTTTCCGAAACAAGCAAATTTTATGAAAAGAATGGCATTGTTTTATGTTTTTAAAGTCTGGCTTGATGAAAGCAGCTGGGTTCTCATTTGTTTCTGCGTTCATTCTGTTGCAAATCCACCTATCATATAGTTCTGGAAAACTCCACTGTACACTTGTGAAGAAATGAGAACAAAAAGGCAAATCATCTCTTAGTTTTACTATGAAAACAGTTCTGACCTCACAGGCCCCCTGAGAGGGTCTTGGAGACCCCCGGGGGTCTCTGGGCCATGTTTTAGGACTTCTGGTATAGCAGCATTAAAAAAAAAATTTTTTTTTCTTTTTTGTTGGTGGGATTCAAACAGAGTGATGGCTAAGTGGCTAGCCCTAGGCTGCAGCATCAAGGGATTTCAGAGTTAGCAGGGAACTCAGAACATCCTGTCCATTCCTCAGGGCACCCTTCTGGAGAAGCAGGAGTGAGTAGGAAGGATCAGCCAGTTCAACCGCTATTTATTGAGTCTACACTAGGCCACCCTCCCCCTGTGGGAGACGGAAGACACAGAAGCGCCCTCACACCTGGTCTGGGCTAAGGGCACCCCGGGGAGCTCAGGGGTTGGGGCAGAGGTGGTCAGGCCTGGGAGCGCCTTAAAGAAGCCGCAGGAATCCAGCAGGCAGAGGCACCGACAAAGGGGGAACGGACACAGGGGAGCTGGTAAGTAGCTCAGCGTTGGGGACAAGGCTGAGAGCAACTTTGGAGTCAGTTCATAGAGGAAGTGTTAGACTGTATCTTGTGGGGAAGTGGAGTTCTATAGTGATGTTTTTGTTTTTTCATGTGTTTTGCCTCCCACAGAGGGTCTTTGTTTTTGTTCTTTTTGTTTTGTCTACTTGGAGTGCTGTGTTCAGACTTGGGTTTACATGTTGTGGCAGGGAAGACAGTTTGAAGCCTGCGAGACCTGGAGGGCGCCTGTTGCAGTGTTTCAGGCGAGGGCTGGGGAGGACGAAGGAACTAGAACCAGAACCCACCAGGAACACCTCCTGGTGGCCTATTACAATTGGGAGGTACAGGGGAGGGAGGAGACTAGGGATCCCACGGTTTTGCCAAGGTGGAGGGCATGGACAGTGCAGGGGGTTGTGGGTAACCCCACTCTGCACCCTTCTAGGGTGGGCAGGCTCCTAGGGGTTCTCCAGGCTGTCCCCCACTGGGCCCCAGGAAGGACCACATTCCTCTGGAGGCTGGTATTTCCCTGAAGACACAGTGTGGTACCCGTGTCAGTCATCCGAAAAGCAAAGGGTGTGGGGAAATGGACCTGGAATGGGAGAGACCCTGCTTTCCACAGGCCTGGCTCTGAGGAGGGTTAGGGTGCTCCAGGGTGTGAACCCAGCTTCAATGGCCAGGGCTAGACTAGGGGAGGCGACAGTCACGGGGAGAGTGTCCCTGCAGGACCAGCCTCGTGCTACATGGCTGGGGTGACCACACATCCCACTGTGCCCAGGACCGGCCTACTTTACTCCCGTCGTCCTGGAATAATTATGACTTTCACTCTCAGAAGCATCAGGTTTGGACAGTAAATTGCACGGTGGCTGCGGAAACTGGGACTGAGCCGTTCTACTTTACTGGATGGCTGTCAGAAGAAGGGGTTGACTGGGCGCCTGGGTGGCTCAGTTGGTTAAGCGACTGCCTTCGGCTCAGGTCATGATCCTGGAGTCCCGGGATCGAGTCCCGCATCGGGCTCCCTGCTCGGCAGGGAGTCTGCTTCTCCCTCTGACCCTCTTCCCTCTCGTGCTCTCTATCTCTCATTCTCTCTCTCTCAAATAAATAAATAAATAAATCTTTAAAAAAAAAAAAAAGAAGAAGGGGTTGACTAAAGCCCTGATCAGCCTTCCCTCTGCCCTGCTCATCCTATCCCTGGACGCTCACCCCTAGCCCAGGGCCCCGGGAGGCCACTCTCTTCTGCCCTTTCCTGGTTTGCCCTTGGAGAGTCCTCACCAGGCTTGCCCTTCCTGGTTCAGACCCTCAGCCTGGGCATTTCCTGGGGTGTGAGATAGAACTTGACATGTCCTGAAGGCTCAGCCACAGAGCTGCTCCCTGATCACCGGTCCTTCCCCTCCTAGAGGGAGAGGGCGCCGTCTGCACCCACACACCCTCTTCCTTAGTCCTGGACCCAGCACTGCACTTCCACCCCTCACGCTCCACCCCTTCCCCTGGAGCTTCAGTCCCCTCCTTGGCTTTGTTCTGGATCCTGCCCCTGCCCAGACCACTGGCCCACCAGTAAGGTAGCTTTTGACCCAAGCTTCCATCCTTGCCATGTTCTGGGATCTAACGGCTTCCTGTGTCCGCCCTACCGCCCACTGCCCTAATGTGTGCCCTCCTTCCCTGCACGGTTATGCGTCCAAACGGATCCACCTTCCCGGTTTTCTCCCTGGATATTCATTTTCCATAATGTCAAATGCAACTCTGGCCACAGCCCTCTGCACTGACAAACCTCAGCTTTCTGGCCCTCAGCATTCATGTCCCCGCAGCCTTAGTGCCGGCCCCATCTCCACCCCCACCTCGTGCAACAGCTAGTTCCCAAGGCTTCGCTCCTGCTGCTTTCTTTGCCTGACCACTCCAGCTGGGCCTCTGCTAGCCTTCAGAGCTCAGTGCCAGCATCAGGTCTCCAGAAGCTGCTGCTGACCCCGATGGCTGGTGCCCCCTCCTCAGCCCCCCCCGCCCACCTGTTTTGCACCCAACAGGTCAAATTGGTGTGATCCGCTTGCAGGTCTGCCTCACAGAAGTGAGCCCCCCAGCACACCCCAGGGCAGGAACTGCATGCGTCCCAGTCCATAGCACAGCTCTGGGGCCACATAGGAGCTCGGGGAACCTAAGGGGAAGGGAGTTTAACGAGACACTCTTCTGAAAGCAGTGTCGCAGGTCCCTTTGGAGGGAAAGACCACGTGAAAATCTCAGTCACAGCCAAGGGAAAGTGCCAAGCTGCCTCCCCTTGCTAATATGCAATCCGAATATTTATGTGCACAGCCCAGGAATGTGCGACAGGGACTCACAAGGGCAAGGGCGGACCAGCCGGGCATGGGCAGCCCCAGCACATACCTGACTGGGCCGGTACCGACCCACACTGGTGGCTGCCATCCCAGGCTGGCTACTCTCTCCGTTCGTCTGTCTGGGAGAGGCCAGGCCCTAAACACACACGAGGAGAAGGGCTTGCTCTTTGGCATGCATAGTAAGGGATAACATCTATGCCTTTGCTCCTCCTCCGTGCTCTGGGCACTAAACCAGAGGGCTGTCTGTGCTTCTCTCATGGGGTGCTGCACCCCGTCCCCACAGGAGGGGGAGCTTGGCCTTCCCAGGCATAGCCCGAGGGGATTGGTGATGGGAGAGAGGGGCGGGGAGAACGGCTCCACGTGAGGCTCTCCCTGCCGCCCCGTCGAAGCCTCCAGTCTGGCACAGCCCCTCTTGGGCCTAGTCCCGTTTGTGCCAGGTCAGGAGGGTGCAGAACGTGGGGAGTGTCAGACATGCCTGTGGCTCTGGCTGGGAGGCACGGTGAGTCCTCGGGGGGGTAAAAGCTGATGACAAGCTGCTTATGTGGGGTGTCGGGGTCATCTGTCCACAGGAGTAGGCCCTCGCCTATGGGGGTTTCCACAAGGGAGACCCAGTTCCTGCTCACAGGCCACCTGCAGCCGTGAGGCATGACACACGCCAAACAGATGGGAGCTGACCTGACAGGAGCCTGCAACACGCCTGCGACATGCGGGGGGCTTTCTTGCCCTGCCTTGCGTCCTCTAGGCCCTCACCCTGGCAGTCCCTGCCCTGCCGGCTCTGGCCTGGCTACTTTGTGACTGCAGCTTCAGGGCTCAGTTGAGATGTCACCTTCTCTGGGAAGCCTTCCCTGACCCGCCTCCTCTCCCTGACCGCCAAGGCCTGACTTTGGGGCCCTGTTGTGTGTCTCTGATACCTGGGCTTTTCTCCTGCGGCCTTTAAAAAGATTTTTTTATTTTTAAATTATTATTTTTTTATTTTTAAGATTTTTTAAATTTTTTTTTATTTTTAAGTAATCTCTACACCCAACGTGGGGCTCGAACTCACAACCCTGAGATCAAGAGTTACAGTCTCTATTGACTGAGCCAGCCAGGCGCCCCTGTCCTGCAGCTTTGATAGCACTGTGTTTCTTTTCTTTTAAAGATTTTATTTATTTATTTGACAGAGAGAGACAGTGAGAGCAGGAACACAAGCAGGGGGAGAGAGAGAGGGAGAAGCAGGCTCCCCGCGGAGCAGGAAGCCTGAAGCAGGGCCCGATCCCAGGACCCTGGGATCGTGACCTGAGCCGAAGGCAGCCGCTTAACGACTGAGCCACCCAGGCGCCCCGATAGCACTGTGTTTCTTGTCTGCCCCCAGCACCCAGCAGAGCCTGCACACCGTAGGTGCTCCTATTACATTTCTTAAATGGAAACCTCAGAGAGGCAGGCACAGGTGAGGGGAAGATGGGGGTCGGGGAGAACACTCTGGGCTGTCTCCCCATAAGAGGGTCTCCGCAGCAGAGGGGGTGAGCTGGGGAAGGGTGCAGGGAAGGCAAGGAGACAGACCCGCCAGGGGCCAGTCAGGACATCACTGAACAGCTGTTTAGAAGCAAAGAGCGAGCACTGACCTGGGATCCGAGGTTCCAGCATCTGTTTTAAGCTGTGTCTTAGGCGAGGCCCCTTTCCCCTCTCTGGCTCCATCTTCGAAAATGGAAAACGAAGAGCGGCCAGTTCCCATCCAGTTCCAGTGGCTCCCCTTTTTCAGGAGAGACATGGGCTTGGGGTCAGAGGGAGTGGGTTCAAGAACCAGGTTCCCTGTGAGTAGCCTCTGAGTCCCTGGCCGGGTGATTTAATATCTCTGAGTTGCAATTTCTTCATCTTTAAAGTGAGACTGATAATCATAGCTACCTCTCACAGTCTTGGGACTAGATGAGCTATCAGTGAAAAACTGTACGCTTTAAAGCACTGGGTGAATGTTGCTTATTATTACCCTTTAACACTATTATTTTTCACCAACACCTAATTAGGTACTGGATTCTCTAACCGCACTAGAGCATCAGCTCCATGAAGCCTGGGGCTGATACCTTCCTGTTCATGGCTATACCCTTGGTGCCCAGCACAGAGCCTGGCTTATCTCAGGCCCTCAAAAGAGAGTTGCCGGACAAATAAACAGATAAATGAGTTGACTAGGATGAATGACTACATAAACAAACTCTGCTACTTCTCAGAGCACTAAGGTCAAGTCAGGCTGACCAGGTGGAGAGAGAAAGGGAAAAGCGGGAGGCGGCAGAGGAGGAAGGGAGAGCTTCCCGGGCTGCCCAGGCTCTGCCAAGTTGGGGAGGGCGGGGGGGGGGGCAGAAAGCAAGCAGGGAAATGACAGAAACAAACTTGGGGCAGTGAGACAGGCCGTGTGACTGCTGGGTGCCTGGCAGGAGCCTCTCTCTATGAGCCCACTCCCTGGTCAGGCCCTCCTCCACCTCTCTCAGGCCCTGCCCTGCCAGCAAGTCGGGGAGAGGAAGGAGGAAGGACAGGCTGGCTGAAGTCACTCCATTCTGGCTTGTTTACCAACAGCACAGTCCTCCTGGGTCATGACAGAGCCAGCAGCCTCTGACCCAGCTAAATATATCTCCCCTGCTGGCCAGGACCACACAGCCAGCCCCTGAAGGCCAGGGACCACCCGCTCGTCCCTCTGGGCTGGGCCCTGGGCCTCCTCCTCACCCCAGAGCCCTGGGTCCCAGGGGAGCCAACGGCCAATCAGTGTCCAAACCAAACGCAAATGCTGGCTGAACCCAGGCGGTAGTTTCGTTTGGACACAATCAGAGGACTTTTGGGGGGGAAAACCCTAGCTGTCCAGCAGTAGGACAACCGAATGGCTCCCCCCCCTCCCCCGCTTCCATGGCACATCTGCAGTCCTTATGAATATTTAGTAAGACTATTTACTCCTGTTACTTTCTCTATAGTACTCTCTTAACATTACCATTTAATGTTAAGAGAGGGAAAAAAAGCATACAAAGTTAGATACATAGTATGAATACAATCATGTCTTTTAAAAAGCATAGAAATATGTCTGGAAGGAATCACCAGAAACTGTCAACACAGTTTGCCTCCCAGGAGGGGAACTGGAGGCCAGGGGATGGAATGGGAGAGAGACTTTTTCTTCTTATGCCCTTTTGTTATGTTTTTGATTTTGAACGATATAAATTTATTACTTATTCATAAGTAAATAAATCAAATATATAATAAAATACAATGCAGGGGTGCCTGGGTGGCTCAGTCTTTAAGCGTCTGCCTTCGGCTCAGGTCATGGTCCCAGGGTCCTGGGATCGAGCCCCGCATCGGGCTCCCTGCTCGGCGGGAAGCCTGCTTCTCCCTCTCCCACTCCCCCTGCTTGTGTTCCCTCTCTCACTGTGCTCTCTGTCAAAGAAATAAAATCTTAAATAAATAAATAAATAAATAAATAAACAAAATACAATGCAGATTTGAAAAAAAGAAAAGGGGCCCATGCATAAAGCAGTGGTGGAAGCAACCCTGAACAGTTAAGAGTACTTATTTGGGTGGTGGGCCAGGCAGGGGACTCCCTTTCCCACCTGGAGGAAAAGCTGGCCCTACGCTCAGGTAAACCAGAACATCAGCCTTGCAAGAAGTAGGGACTCTGTCAATGCTCGGAATCTAATTTGAGGCATGAAAAAGGACATAATCTGCTTAAACTAGCTCCCCAAGGTATGTGAAATGCCAGGTCATGCCTTTGCCTGAAGTACAGCTTCTCTAGAGTCCCCTTGAAAACATTATTGTTATGTATGCGGGGGTGGGGGTGGGGGTGCCATGTTACTTTATCACATGAACCAAACTGAAACAGGGAGATGCCTTGTAAGAAAGCTTTATTCTGGGAAGTAATTCTTCTTGCTTTTGAGTTTTTTCCCCTGAATTTCCCTAAGAAACACTTACTTCTTTTATTAATAATTAAATAACACATAATCACAGTGGGAAGTTTGGAAAATATAGAATGGTAGAAAGCATTAAAATTGATTCACATTTCTGCCATCCAGGAAACTGTCTTTCTAGTCTGCCCTCTTACTACTCTATTAAAAACCTACATTAGGAGGCCCCTGGGTGGCTCAGTGGTTGGGCATCTGTCTTCAGCTCAGGTTGTGATCCCGGCCCCGTGGGGCTCCTCGCTCAGCAGGGAGCCTGCTTCTCCCTCTCCCTCTGCTGCTCCCCCTGCTTGTGCTCTCTCTCTCTGTCAAATAGATGAATAAAATCTTTAAGTAAATAGGGGCGCCTGGGTGGCTCAGTTGGTTAAGCGACTGCCTTCAGCTCAGGTCATGATCTCAGGGTCCTGGGATCGAGCCCCGTATCGAGCCCCGTATCGGGCTCCCTGCTCGTGGGAAGCCTGCTTCTCCCTCTGACCCTCCCCCTGCTTGTGTTCCCTCTCTCGCTGTCTCTTTCTCTCTGTCAATTAAATAAATAAATAAAATCTTAAAAAAAAAAAAATCTTTAAGTAAATAAATAAAAACCTACATTATCATCAGGGGAAACTGAGTGAGGGGGGTACAGGAGCACTCAGCACCACCTCTGCAACTTTTCTGTGAACCTAAAATCACTCCAAAGTAAAAAGTTTATTAATAATTTTTTTAAAAAAACCTACCTTATATACATAGGCAAGTGAAAAGACCCACCTGATCACACGTTACTACTTTGTGTGCTACTTGTTCACCTAAGATTAAATTGTGAGGATTTTCCTATGTAATCAAATGTTCCTGAAAATATGCTTTGTAATGGCTAACCTAATATTCCATCCTATCAACGTACAAAAATTTACATAACCAATCCTATAGTTTCTATCTGGGTTGTTTCCAATCTTTTGCAAGGTTTGATAATGCTGCTATGAACCTCTTAGGTTAATTGCATACAACAGAAAATCCAGGTCTAGTGGGCTTAATTAAACCAAATCGGATTAACTGGCAAAACCTAAAAGTTAAAAAGGGAGTTTCAGGCAAGGCTCGATCAGGGCTTTGGCTTCTTTTCTCACCTCACCCTTAGCCCCTGGGGCAACAAGCTTTCAAGTTGCACGCATGGAGAGTGTGGGAGAGAGAGTTTAGGGGCTGTTTCCCTCCGGCCAACGTATGACAAGATAGCCAGGAGGGAGGGACACTAGGCTCTGATTGCCTTGGGCCAGGGCTCCGGCCCACGAATGCCAGGTCATTGGGGCAGGGTGTGTGTGGGGGGTTAGGCCTACCCCTGTGGCTTTTGCACAAATGCAGAAAGGGAAGATGCTGGCTAGACAGCCAAAGAATGTCCTCTGCAGTCTGGCTACTCAGACTGGGGGGTCTGTGAACCAGCAGCCTCCACATCGTTTGGAACTAATTGGAAATGCAGAAATCTAGGGACCTCCCCACACCTACTGAATCGCAGTCTGCATTTTAAGAAGAGCCCCACTCAGGAGACTGTTTGCGCATGAAAACTGAGAAGACCTGCCTTACAGCAAACTTGATTATCCCCTGAAAATAGATCCCTAAAAGTAGAGTGGCTGGGTCAAAGGGTGTGGCTATTTCTAAAATTCATGATACATATGGTCAAACTGTCCTAGGTAAATAACGCTCTATCACTCTGCATTCCCTTTCCTGGGATCTGGATGTGTGAGGCCTAAAGTTTAAGCAATTTGGGGAAACCCTAATCTTTAAGAAAAAGAATACAGGGGTGGCTCAGTCGGTTGAGCCCAACTTTTGATTTCCGCTGGGGTTA
>NW_027397087.1:8048503-8153856 GCF_003265705.2 Callorhinus ursinus
GTCTCTCATGAATAAATAAATAAAATCTTAAAAAAAAAAATAAAAAAGCTGAAAAATAACTCAAAAATTATAAAATAACATTATTTTAAAATTACCAATAGCTTGAAACATATGAAACTGCCACATTTTTAGGTAAAAAAGTCACATATGGTTAACAAACAATTTCATGTTCAAACTAACACTTTCCACCGACATTTTTGGCTGTATCATTCTCCCCCACCCAACAGCTTTATTGAAATGTAATCCACATACCACATAGTTCACCCTTTAAAACGTATAATTTAGTGGCTCACAGAGGTATGCAACTACCACCACAGTCAACTCTGGAACTCTTTCATTAACCCAAAAAGAAGCCTCACATCCCTAACCTGTTACCAGCCAATGCCCCCAGCCCTAGGCAACCACTGAATCACCTTCTGTCTCTATGGATTTGCCCATTCTGCACATTTCATAATTATATAATACATGATCTTTGGTATCTGGGTTCTTTCACTTAACATTTTCAAGCTTCATCCACATTGCAGCACATGTCAGTACTTCAATCCTTTTTATTGCTAGGTAATAATGCACTGTATGGACAACACACTGTATTTATCCATTCATCAGTTGATGGACATTTGAGTTGCTTCTACTTTTCTTTTTTTTAAAGATTTTATTTATTTGACAGAGAGAGAGAGCACAGGCGGGGGTGAGGGGCAGAGGGATTGGGAGAAGCAGGCTCTCCGCTAAACAGAGAGCCTGATGTGGGACTCGATCCCAGAACCCTGGGATCATAACCTGAGCTGAAGGCAGATGCCTAACGGAATGAACCACCCGGGCGCCCTGAGTTGTTTCTACTTTTTGACTTGACTATTATGAATAATGCTGCTGTGAACCTTTGTGTACAGGTTTTGTGTGAATGTGTTTCATTTCTCTTGGGTTTATATGGAGGAATGGAATTCCCAAGTCACATTATTAGTCAGGGCTCTCTTGAGATAAAGAACCAATAGGTCTGTCTGTCTATCTATCATCTATCTATCTATCTATCTATCTATCATCTATCTCATTGATGAACATACAGATAGATAAGATAGATCTAGCATAATTGGCTCATGTGATTAGGAAAGCTGACAAGTCCCCACATATGCAGGATGAGCCAGCAAGCTGGGGACCCAGGACGGCCAATAGTATAGTTAGGCCCGAGAGCGGGCAGAAGAGCTAATGTTTCAGTTCCAGTCTGAGGCAGGAGAAAGCCCACATTCCAGTCCAAAGGCAATCAGGAGTAATTCTCTCTTACTGGAGGGAGGGTGAGACTTCCTGTTCTATTCAGGCCTGCAGTTGATTGAATGAGGCCCACCTACTGAATGAGGGCAGCCTGCTTTTCTTAGT
Source organism: Callorhinus ursinus (assembly GCF_003265705.2). Lineage (NCBI taxonomy): Eukaryota > Metazoa > Chordata > Mammalia > Carnivora > Otariidae > Callorhinus > Callorhinus ursinus. Next base: position 8,049,872 of record NW_027397087.1, read on the forward strand.
CTATTGACTTAAATGTTCAGCTCATCCAAAAACACCCTCATAGAAACACCCAGAACAATGTTTAACCAGATGTCTGGGTACCCTGTGGCCCAGTCAAATTGATACATAAAACCAGCCATCACAGTAACTCTATGCTGAACTTTTCCAGGAACTGCTGAACTGTTTTCCAAGGCACCTGCATGTTATGTATGTTACCCTTCTGCAATGAATGATTCTGATTTCTCCACATCTTCATCAATTCTTGTTATTATTGGTCTTTTTAATTATAGTCATTCTAGTGGGTGTGGAGGGCTGCATATTCTTTGATGGCCTTTTCAAGCAATAATGGTATTGCAATTGCACTTTCTCTAGAAAAAATAGAAAATGTCTTCTTCTAAATTAAGTAATCTCTACACCAGCATCGGGCTTGAACTCACGACCCTGAGATCCACTAGAGGCACTAGGCTCCTCCGACTGAGCCAGCCAGGTGCCCTGAAAGTGTTTAATATACATTTTTTTATTGATCATTTTGGGAAGTGTCCCATTGCTACCTCTGTAACTTCCTCAGAGATGCCTGCTTGGGCGAGGCATTGCTCACTGATCTCAGTAAACATGGTTTCCCATGGTCCAGCCAGCCAGGGCCTTACTGTTCTGGTGCCAGCAACCATGCCAGGTTCGTGGAGGGCTTGTTGGCTCTGAAGCCCAGGTCAAGGTGAACAGGGTCTTGTTCAGAACTCTTCTGGGGGTTAACAGTGGGATCTGAACACTGGATGAAGGCCAAGGCCACTTCACTGGAGGTTGAAGAACAGCCCCAGGACCACCTCTTCCAAGGCCGAGGGGTTCCCCCAGGCTGAAGCAGTGTTCCATGCCATCTATGCAAAGAAGGCCCTTTCAAAGTGAGGTGTCCTGAAGCTTAAACTGTAATATCTCACAGTAAATCAACCTCTGATTTTACCAGGAGTTTGTGACAAGGCCCATTTCCTTGTATCTTCCCCAACTCCTGCAATTGTCATTTAAAAAGAAATCTCAGGGGCTCCCGGGTGGTTTAGTCAGTTAAGCATTGACTCTTGGTTTCAGCTCAGGTCATGATCTCAGGATCGGGAGATAGAGCCCTGAATGGGGCTCCGTGCTCATGGGGAAATGTGCTTCTCTCCCTCTCCCTCTCCTTCTGACCCTCCCCCTGTGTTCCCTCTCTCAAATAAATAAATAAACCTTTATTTATTTATTTATTTTTAATTTTTTTTTTTTTATTTGACAGAGAGAGAGGGAGAGTATAAGCAGGGGAAGCTGCAGGCAGAGGGAGAAGCAGACTCGCTGCTAGGCAGGGAGCCCGACGCGGGGCTCCGTCCCAGCACCCTGGTATCATGACCTGAGCCGAAGGCAGACACTTAACCATCTGAGCCACCCAGGCACTGCAAATAAATAAGCCTTTAAAAGAAATCTCAGAGGCGCCTGGGTGGCTCAGTTGGTTAAGCGTCTGACTTGATTTCGGTGTTGGTCGTGATCTCAGGGTCGTGAGATGGAGCCCTGCATCGAGCCCTGAGTGGGGAATCTGCACTCAGCAGGGAGTCAGAGATTCTCTCTGCCCCCGCCTGACCCCCCACACCCTGATGCTTGGAGCTCTCTCTCTCAGATAAATAAATAAATCTCAGGGGCACCTGGGTGGCTCAGTTGGTTAAGCGACTGCCTTCGGCTCAGGTCATGATCCTGGAGTCCCCGGATCGAGTCCCGCATCAGGCTCCCTGCTCAGCAGGGAGTCTGCTTCTCCCTCTGACCCTTTTCCCTCTCATGCTCTCTATCTCTCATTCTCTCTCTCTCAAATAAATAAAAAAATCTTAAAAAAAAAAAAAACTTAAAAAATAAATAAATCTCAGGAGTGCCTGGTTGGCTCAGCCAGTTAAGCGTAGGCCTTCGGCTCAGGTCATAATCCCAGGCTCCTAGGATCCAGCCCTGTGTCGGGCTCCCTGCTCACTGGGGAGTCTGCTTCTCCCTCTCCCTCTGCCTCCACCCCTGCTTGTGCTCTCTCACATGCTCTCTCTCTCAGACAAATAAATAAAATCTTTAAAAAATAAATCTTAAAAAGAAAAAACAAATCTTAGCCATTCTGATAGGAAAAGCTTGGAATCTCATTGTTTTATTTTGCATTTCTTTAACTATTGAGGTTGAACATTTCCCTGTATGATTATGAACATTTGCACGTGTGTGCATTTTCTACGCATGTACAGGGTCCAGCACAAAGAAGGTGCTTAATAAATAAATCTTGAGGGTCGCCTGGGTCGTTAAGCGTCTGCCTTCAGCTCAGGTCATGATCCCAGGGTCCTGGGATCGAGCCCCGCATCAGCCTCCCTGCTCCGCGGGAAGCCTGCTTCTCCCTCTCCCCCTCCCCTTGCTTGTGTTCCCTCTCTGGCTGCGTCTCTCTGTCAAATAAATACAATCTTAAAAAAAATAACATAAATCTTGAATAAATTTGCCCATTTTCCTTTGGAGTGTTGTGTCCAAGACTAACAGCTGTCCATCCAAATCTATTCTCTTTTTCTATTATTGTATGGCAGCCTCCTTTGCAGTTAGGTGGGTCTTTGGGTCTAAAGCTTGTTCTGAGAATGTGAGCCACCAAAGTGCTATAAGCCACTTAAGGGTCTAACTCTTAAGCTAGCAGGTGAACCTCCTCCCCAGCCTTTCCCCCTATGTTTTTGCAAACCAGCATTGACCATGCAGATGAGGACAATGTATGGAAGTGGCAAGAAACAGGATGAAAGGAACCTGGGACCTTAAATGATTATGTTGAACAGATATGAATTCCAACTCTTATGTGAGAGAAATATGGATTTATAGCTCATTTGAGCCACTGCATTTTTGGGGTCTCAGTTACAGCAGTGTGTGCTATCCTAATCAATGTAAGCAACGATATTATTTGGTCAGAGGATTTATGGCCCAACCAGTGGACATTGGCAATTAGTCCTTAGGGATGACCAGCCTGTTCCCACAAAGATGAAGCACAGGGGAGTGGAGGAGATCAGGAGATCAGGTTCAATGACACTGGCCTTTGAGATCATCCATTTCATTTTCCTTGCTCTCCCCAAGCGCGGATGGATGATGGACTACATTTGCTTACATTGCCTTCAGATTGCCTTCTGAGAGTGAGCATGCACCAATCTATTGCCTAGACCCCTTGGCAGAGCTGTTCCTAGTTATTTAAGTTAATCAATACATTTTTTGGTTTTTAAGAATTAAAAAAAAAGGGGGGGATACAGACAACAAGCTTTAGTGAACTGGTTAAAAACCAGAACATGCTCATCTAAGACACTTGGCTTATCCAGAACAAAGGTACTGGAGGCCATCAGAGGGCCAGAAGGCAGGCCAAACAGGGGGCATGCACTGAAGTTCAATTACTTTATTCCTAGGAGACCCCATGATTCCTCCTTCAGAGTACTTTTCATTGGTTCAGAAGTTCCAAATTAGGTAAAATGGTTTCCAAGCCCCCCAGAATTTGGAAAAAGTAAATCAGAAGAGAGAGGGCTACCTCATATTGGCACAAAGAGTGAGGGGGCACAGGTCCTATTCAGACTTAAGAACTGTGTAGTTGCTGGCGTCAGCATTGGGCACACGGTAGTCACACCGCAGTGAGCCTGAGCACCAGATGCTCACGTGACCCAGGTCCTCAGGAAATGTTAACTGTATGTTTAGTTCGGTGTGTTGAAGCAGTGACATTCCTCAAATCTCTTAAGAGTTCTAACCAAGAGGGCGCCTGGGTGGCTCAGTTGGTTAAGCGACTGCCTTCGGCTCAGGTCATGATCCCGGAGTCCTGCATCGGGGGATCGAGTGGGATCGATGTGGAATCGAGTCCCACATCGGACTCCCTGCTCAGCAGGGAGTCTGCTTCTCCCTCTGACCCTACCCCCTCTTGGGCTCTCACTCTCTCACTCTCTCTCTCTCAAATAAATAAATAAAAATCTTTAAAATAAAAAAAAAAGTTCTAACCAAGATAAATTCTGATGCATCAAAGGGTTAAATGTCAGCTCTCTGAAAGACTTAGCTATTCAGAAAGATTCTGGGCAACAGAGTTTATACTGCCCTTTCGAAATACACTGGGCTGAGGGCAAACTGAGACCACTGAAGCCACTCTGCCCCAACAACCCATTGGATTTGAGCCCTCCACCCCCCATCTTCCTCAGACATTCCCAGGCAAGTGGCACCAGGACTTCAAGGGGATAAGGTGCAGAGCCACCCAGGGTCTTCCAGGACCCTTCACCTGGGAATTGGGAAGGGAGCCCTTCTCTCCTTCTCTGGTGGAAGGAACAGCCACAGGTGGGCCTGATTCAGGGTGGGGTCTGTGGTTGTGTGATGGTGGTGGAGGAGGTAAGACATTCAGAATGCTCCGGGCTATTCTCCCATAGAGCTGCTCTTTGGGGGTCACCAGCTGGGTCTGGGGAAGCTTAGAAAACTCCCCATGTCTCCTGTGGAAGCTTAGAAAACTCCCCATGTCTCCTGTGGCTTTGACCCTCTGTGCCCCTGCTTCCTTTTTGCCTTAGGAGGCTGCTACAGCCTAATCCCCAGTCCAGGTCAGACCCAGAGATGCCACTCAGCCCCCGGAGCCAGGCTTTCATTCTTTTTTTTTTTTTTAAAGATTTCATTTATTTATTTGTCAGAGAGAGAGAGAGACAGAAAGAGCACAAGCAGGGGGAGCGGCAGGCAGAGGGAGAAGTAGGCTCCCCGCTGAGCAGGGAGCCGGTGTGGGACTCGATCCCAGGACCCTGGGATCATGACCTGAGCCGAAGGCAGACGTTTAATCGACTGAGCCACCCAGGCGTCCCCAGGCTTTCATTCTTGGGCTTTGGGTCCCAAGACAAAGAAATCCCACAGGGAGGAGAGCAGAGACACAGGCCCTGCAGGGCTGCTCACAGGAGCACAGTCCCCTGCCTTTTGGGAAAGAACTCTTACCTAAGAGGAAGGTAGGAGTTGGGGAGCCTTTCTCTCTGGAACCCTTGTCTCTCTCACCCAAAGTGCCAGGAACTGGGAACCAAAGACTCTGTGAGAACTGTGATATATATATCTTGATCTTTGTAACTTCTTATGTCCAGTTCTGCTTTTTCCTGGTGTCCTTGTTTTGATGAGCAAGAGAATCCTTAATATAGAAAAAAGCAAGATGGGCGCCCAGGTGGGTCAGTTGGTTGGGCGACTGCCTTTGCCTCAGGTCATGATACCGGGATCGGGATCGAGTCCCGCATTGGGCTCCCTGCTCGGTGGGCAATCTGTTTCTCCCTCTAACCCTCCCCCCTCTCATGTGCGTGTGCTCTCTCTCTCATTCTCACTCTCTCAAATCAATCAATCAATCAATCAATCAATCTTTAAAAGAAAAAAGCAAGATGTTCATTTTTGGCAGTAGCCAGGAGAACACCAGGGGTACATCCTCCAGTAGCTTGCCATGATGCGGTCCCCAGGGGGAGGGGTGGAATGAGAGAGTGGGTGGTGGCAGTTTTATTTTTTTAAAAGATTGTATTTATTTGAGAGAGAGAGAGAATGAAAAAGAGAGAGCACGAGAGGGAAGAGGGTCAGAGGGAGAAGCAGACTCCCCGCCGAGCAGGGAGCCCGATGTGGGACTCGATCCCGGGACTCCAGGATCATGACCTGAGCCGAAGGCAGTCGCTTAACCAACTGAGCCACCTAGGCGCCTGTGGTGGCAGTTTTAAATTTTTTAAAGTAATCTCCACACCCAGCTTGGGTCTTGAACTCACAACCCTGAGATCAAGAGTCTTATGCTCTACCACCTGAGCCAGCCAGGTGCCCTGTGGTGGCAGTTTCAAAGAGGAAAGGGGAGCCAGCAAGTCTGAGGACCTGAAGCAAGGAAGAAATGGGAGCTTAGGAAGAGGCCGGGGGTGCGGGGAGGGGAGGCCTGGTGAGGAGGGAGACATCCAGCCCTCAACACCCAGGAAGTGGGCCTCAGGCATGTCCTCCCTCCACCTCCCCCTTCCTTCCACCTTTTAAACCCAGCCCCGGTGACTACCACCTGGGATTGGTATCTCCACAGCCCAGGCCTGGCACGGTTTGCCCCACTTACCTGCAGGGTGACAAATGGGTGGGTCGTTTCGGTGAGGACTGAAATAGCCCAACGCCTGCCCCAGTCCTCAGGAGCCTCCGCAAAGGGGCCTTTCCCAGCACCATTTGCTACCACAGAGCAAATGCCCAGGCACATGGTTTCAAGACAGCCAGAGGCTCTGATTTCTCTAGAACAGACGCTGCCCTCCATACACCTTTTACATCTGAGTGGTTTGAACGAGCACTGTGAAGATGCTCGCGGGCAGCCATCACTGGCCACAGCTGCCTCCCAAACTGCATGGCTTCACAATCCAGTGGTCTCTGAGCAGCCAAATTTCCCCACACCCTTGAGAAGGGTTTAGCAAGGAGCTAAGACAGTTAACTAATTCTGAGGAGTCTGGTGGCCATGGTAAGAAGACAAGCAGCACAAAATAGTGAGTGTAGGGATTGCAGACCCTGCAGTGGCAGCCAGCACAGAGGCTCCATGTTGGCGGGGGCCACAATGGACAGAGCAACAGCAACAGAGCAGAGCCCTCGTGTACCTAACATGTCTAACAGAGGTGCTGCCGACAGGGGAGGGGGATGGAAAAAATCACGAACTGACAGTTTTAAAAATGAAAAACAAAACACCCCTGAAAAAATACATATGGAGCCAAATTTTCCTGGAAATACGGGGCTTTCATTTTCTGTCATCAGGTGGATTAAGCGGAATCAGGGCAAGAATAAAGTTGTATTTCCTGCACAGGGTTTCCTGGCTGGGGTGGGGACAACCAAACAGAGGTGGTTTCCTCAGGCTGGCAGGGCTGGAGGATGCTCGAAGGCCCTGTTATGCCAGGTGTGGTCCATGGACTAGCAGCATGGCCATCACCTAGGACGCGTTAGAAATGCAGTCTCACGTCTCACCCTGGACCTGCTAAAACTCAATCTGCAATTCAAGATCCCAAGGTGACTCATGCATATTACACCTTTGAGAAACACTGCCTGAAGGGATGGTTCAGGTTTCAAATTCTTTTTTTTCCTTGCAGTTGAACTCCACACAGAATCTTTGCCTGGCAGTAGAAGCAGACCGGAGCTGGTTAACTGGGGCGGCCACGCCCCTGTGCTCCTCACTCACAGCAGCCTTGGAGGTCCATCTGAGAATCTCTAAAACTTGAAGTCAGCTAAAACCTGCTAATCTTGCCTCAGCATCTAGTTTGGCATTGATGGGATGTTTAAGATTTTTTAAAGCAATCTCTATACCCAAACACGGGGCTTGAACTCAGGACCCCAAGATCAAGAGTCACCTGCTCTTCGGATGGAGCCAGCCAGGTGCCCCTAGGCAGATCTGTTTCTACTGACAGATGGCCTGCTGTGAGGGGCACAGGTGAGGAATGTGAACTGCACCTGCAAGCCAGCAAGGCTCTATAGATGGAACACGCTGGCGGACACTAGGGCCAAAGCTGTGCATAAGAACCCAGCTCATTGCTCACAGTCCGTTGCCCTGCTTTCTGCCCAGCCCAACCTCAGGACTAGAGACACACAAGCAAGCCCTGGTGTGTCCCCAGAAGAGTCCTGGGTGCCTCAACAAACCCCTACACATAGACACTGGGATAGTAAGCCCACCACAGACCCTGCATTTCCAGGGCTGCTCGTACAGACCCACAATCTTAAAATTCACTTACCTAGGATCCCCAGAATTGACTCATGTGGCGAGGTGATCCTGGCCAATGGGACAGGCCTCACTGTGATCCAGGGCAGACCTGCACTCTAAGGCCTGGGCTTCCAGGCTTCCTGAGGGACACTTCCTTTAGCAGGCAGGGAGTCCTCTCCAGCCTTTTTTCTGTGTTAGGGGACTGCTTCCCTGCATTCCTAAGAACTGGGCGCTCTCACATGGGCGAGGGACAAGTTTTCAGAAAGTGGGTAGAGCATGAGTCATAACTTGGGGACTGTCTAATGAGCTTGAAGCCTTCACTTTTAAGATTCAATTCCCATCCATCTATCCTCAGGGAAGGGAGGGTCAGGTGAGGAGGAACATTAAGGCGGTGAGCATTTCTCATTATGAAATGTTAGCTGTGTTTCTTCGGGGACTGGATTAAAAATGGGTGAAAGGGGAGTATGGTAGCATGTATGGGGACCGAGAAGACTAGAAGCCTCTGATCCAAAACTCAACATGCTTTTCAGGCAGGGGCATTAGCCTACCCACATCTGGACAAAGCTGTGACAGAATCCCAGTTGTCAGGTCTCCAGAGAGGTGGCCACTGCCAACCTTGGCAAGGCTCCAGCAGCAATGTCATTGGGGGCCTTGCTGAGTAATGAGAACTGGAGAGGACCCTTCCTAGTGGGCTTGTTGTGACCACAAGCCACAGTGGTGATGACAAGAGAGCATGGTAGGTTGGGGCTCTTGACACTGGTCTGTTCTGCGTGAGGCCTTGGTCAAATTTACCAGCAGCAGGGAAAACAAGACCCAGCATGTATGAAGGGTGCTACTGGAGACCGACAAAATGAAGAAAGGGCTGACCCTGTGACTGGGTGAGCAGTCGCTACTCAGGAGCCAGCCCACTCTGATCAAGGGTATGCAGGGTGAGCCAAGGCTCAGGAGGCCACACAGGCAGCATACTTGGGAACAGCACGAGCCCTGCCTGAAGGTGACGCAAGAGCCTATCAGTGTTTTCGCTCATCAGAGAAACACCAACTGCCAGTCTAGGCTGGGAACTTGATCTTTTACCAACTGATTGGAGAGCTAAGTTTTCAAAGCATGGATGTCTTTGGAATCACTGCAACATATTTCACTGTTTTCGTTCACTGTTACAAAATTACAGCCGTTACAAGCACGGCTAATTTTGAGAACACTGAATTCCGTTCACAGTATTTCTGCTGCCTTAACTGACCCACAGTGTACTCGAACTGCCAATACACACATCTGTGTACACACACCACAGTTTTAGAAATTGGGACCATAAAGTTGTACCTATTAGTTGGGGATTTGACACATTATACATTGCCAGGATCATCTCTGATCTGTGGTTTCTGGAGAAAGAACCTGTCAGTATTCAGATTACCACTTTAGAGCTTTCTGATGGTGGACCAGACCAAGCCATCCACACCTGAGTCTTAGAGTCTAGGTCCTGAGTCATAATGAGTTCACAACCTGAGGGCCCTGGCCTCGAGCATGCCAGGGACTGGTCAGACCTCCTCTCTGATGGCTGAAGGCAAATTCCTAAGCCTGATTAAAAATGCCACTGAGGAAGTGCCCACAGAGCACTCCTCATCCCAGTGACAACCTGTCCTCTCCGACCACAGGAGTGATGTTGGGGCTCTGTTTCCCCTTAACCCTGCCATATTCCTCCAAGAACCCTACTATGCCCCCAAGAGAGGCAGCTGCAAAGACCACAGACACCCTGATTTACATAAAATTATCTCACTCCATTTTATTTAAGATTTTTTTCTCCAGTTAGTAAAAGAAAGATGTGTCTCTCTTTATACATATGTACAAGTTCAGTTATAAAAATAGACAGCACATTCAAAGAGAAAAAAGGCTTGGCATTTTTCTGATTCCCTCTAAATAGCATCTGTACACAAGAGTCTGGGTTTGGGCATGGGAATCTTAATGATTTAAATTAAATGATTCCCCTACCACCCCTACTCCAAAAAAAAGTTTTAAAAATCAATCTGTCTAAACTCAATTCCGCGATTTTCAGGTGTGCAAATTAGAGGCTGGCCCGCCCAGAAGCACCTCCTCCACCAGGGACATCAGGCTGGGGGCAGGCAGAAACACCTCCCATGCAAACACCACCCCTTTGCCTCTCTGGGGGCGGGGAGCAAGCTGAGGCGGGTGGGGCCGGGGCCGGGCGGGTCGGTGCTGAGCTTTGCCCTTTCTCCATCCTCTCCGCCTCACTCCGGCTGTCCCTTCCTTTCTCAGTGCAATACAGACAGTGCATACAGCCAAGCAGGGGGCTGAAGGGCAGGGGTGGGGAGACTGTGCATTCAGGAAGGGCAAGGGGAGTCTGCAAGAGGGGCAGTGAGGATGTCCTGCTGATTGAGATGGCTCCTGGTCTCTTTACTGGCTTCTGGGAGTCCCGGGGTGGAAGCTGCTGCTACGGTTGCTGGTGGGACCTGAAGGTTCTCTGGCGTGAACCATGCAGGACAGGGGAGGAAACGCTGGGAAAACAAGTGCCTCCGGGCATGCCTCCTCTAGCCTCTGTCACCCTCATGAGCCACTCACTAACCTTTTCACGCTCACTGTTCTCTTCGGTGCTGACACTCTAGCAAATGGAGCCTGGAGACCCGGGGAGCTGCCCAAAGACCGAGGATGCCAGATACAGGATTTCCTTCCTTCCTAGCCCGACAGGAAATCACAGCCCTAAGAGGTTCCCACTGTGGAAGGTTCTTCACAGCACCTGCAGAGCCTCTGCAAGGGACATGGCCAGAGCCCAAGTGGAATAGGGATGGAGACTGTGTGCCTGAGCATCTACAGGGGGTCTATGTCAGGCCCTTCCCCAGTGCGAGGTTTAAGATGTGGCTGTAGAGTTCACTAGAGATGCTGCAAGGCCGATCTCTGTCCTTGGGCCTTCTTCCTCACAGGCCCCCCCAGAGCACCCCTCTTGAGACACAGGTGAGAAAAGTGCTCACACCGACCACCTGCCTGTCCTTCCCTTGCTGCAACCGGTCATGTCCGCCCTCTGACCTGGGATGTGAGATGCTGCACTGGGCAAGCCATCCAAAGACCATATGTGGGCCAGGACTCTGGCCCCTGGTTTGGTTGAAGGAAGCCAGAGGGTCCAGGCGGTTACCGTCCTCCAGAGGGGTTGGTGCCTTTGCCCTGTTTCCGGACCAGGGAGTCTGGGGCTAGGCTGCTGGTCAAGTGGAGGCTCTTGGGAGTCCCAGGAACATTATTTCCTTTGCTCAAAGGGGAACTCAAGGGAGAAGAGGCGCTTGAAGGTCCAAAGTCAGCAAGGCCAGCAGGCCGAACAAGAGACGTCTGAAGAGGACTGCTGGCAGAGATTCCTGTGGGGATGGAGAAAGAGACAAGAAGAGTATAGGCACCAGGCCCGTCTGAGCTGCCCCAGCGCCTGACCTTGCTTGCTGCAGTCTGGGCTGGAGGTGAGGCTGTAGGAAACCCCTCCCACTCCTTGCCAACCTCTTCGTAGCACCTTTGTTTGCTCTCCTGTCAACTGTCTTTTCTGTAAGAGGGATGTGTTTTCAGGGAAGAACAACACCTACTCAGCCTCTCCACATCACCTCATCCACAAGGAGTAAGATGTCACCTCGATGCTCAAGGGCAGAGCACACGTCACACAACGTGGGGAAGCCAACGCTGCAGGATGGTGTGTAACTTCTTAGGCACTAATGTATTTTCTTACGTATTCCCTCTTCCTTCTTGGGACACCACTTGTGATTAGCTGCTCCTAATCACTCCTCCTTCACTTCACAAGATGTCCTCTATTCCCCAAACTCTGCTGCTTCAAGGACCCAGTTCAAATTGCTCATCCTCAGTGATGGCTCCCTGGGTGACAAGTCTTTCTTCCCTGTATGAGCCAAATCCACTTACAACCTCATAACACACTGTCTAATATGCTTCAGTTGTTTCTTGCGGAGTGGTTTGACTATCCCGAAAAAGCATATTAAGTGCTTGGTGTACACACAACTGTCTCTTCCCATCCACCATGGAGCTGCAGGGGATCTCTGAATCAGTCCTTTCCCTGGTTCTCCCATTCCCAGTCACCAAGCATTGCTGATTTTTCTCGTGACACTCTGCCTCCTTCACCCCTCCCGCTCCTTCTCAGACCAGATCTCCAGGAGAAAGCCTGATGGGTGTTGTGGCTCCACCCGTCTGTGGGTGAGACCCTGCCCCGGCAGCCTGGACTGCTGGTATGACTTGTTTTCCAAGGATGTGAGGAGCTGACAAAAGGTTAAGAAATGCTGGACTAAGCTATTATACTTCATATTCATTGAATGAACAAACCAACGAGAGCCGAGATTCCTGCCGCAGGAGGAAGGGGAAGGGGGATGACACCTACTCAGCACCTTCTATCCAATAATGGGCAACAACACCTGCTACAACAACACTTTCAGCTACACACCAAGCCCAGGCTATGAGTGTGGAGGCCAGTGAGCGGCGCCCCCCTCCCTACCCTTCAAAGCTGTCCTACAGGCTATGCTTAGCCTCCTCCTCCACATGCGCTGCTCACCACAGCCACCTCCTTTCTCCAGCTTTCCAGAGCCCCTCATCACACACCTGAGAAGCTCTTGTCCATTAGGTCCTGCCATGTCTCTCCACTCCTGACTCCTACTGCTCCTCTTGAGCTCAGCCTGACCGACCTGCTCGGTGACCCCAGATATGCCCCTTCCTTTGTCATCCTTCTCCGTCTTTCTGAGTTACAACCTGGCAACTTCGTCTCCAGGTCCATGGCTTCCCCCTTCTTCCGAGCTACAGCTACAATTAAGGCCTCCCCATTTTTGTCACTCAGTACACGCATGCTGTCGTGTGTTGCTGTTAAACATATTCCACAGATGGCTCCCTCTTCTCACTTCTACTACACACTCCAGAGCGGGGGCCGTGTGTTATACTCTCATGCACACAGCTTGGGTGATGGCAAATGCTGACTATTCTAGCCTGGATTACTGAAACAGAATTCCTGAAATGCGCATCTTGGAGGGAGCTTCCTGGGCCCGGGGGGTGCCCTACCTGCTCTCCGGGCACAACACTCCACAGACCCTCCAGACTGTCCCTCGCCAGAACAGAGCCTGTAGCGCACCCCTGCCCCCAGGGGCCTCCGCACCTTTAGACACATTGTACCCGTATGCAGCATAGGCGGCTGCCGAGGCTGCCGCGGCCCCTGCTTTGGCTCCTGCCATTGCGGCAGCACTGCCTGCTGTGGACTTCCGGCTCCGGCCTTTCCCTGCTCCTTTGGCTGTGCTTCCTGAACCTTTGGGGCGGCCTCGGCTTCGAGCTGAGTGACCACGTCCTACGGCTGGCATTTCCTGAATGGAAATTCCTGTGGGAACAAATGGGCCAAGAGGGAGAAAGAGTCAATCTCTTGACATGTTAACAGAATCTTCCCCGGACAAGCAGGGCTGGCTCTTGGCGTGTTTCAGGACTCCCAGGGAGGGCTCCGTCCCCATTTGAATGGCTGGGCCAAGGAGTCACAGAGTTAAGAATTCTGGACAGCTAAAACAGCCTGACTCCTTAAGCTGCTTCTCATTCTAAAAGAGTGGTTCCACTACTCCTGAATTTCTTCTTTAAACGAGTTTCATTACTAAATGAACCCCCGGGGTGTGCGGCCTGTGATTCACCTGCACGCTTTAATGTGCTCCTGCCTTGGAGAGTGAACTTTTACTCCCAAGTTTTAAAGCTAGAGCTCCTCAAGAAATCACACTATGGGCCCCACAGAACAAGTGAGGAAAGGCCCAGAGAAGCAAACTTTAATTAAAAACTAGCAAAAATAAAGGTGGAATATGAAAGATAAGGCTGACTAGAAAACAAAGAAGCTTGAAATCTTTATAAAGTTCTTTCTCCCTTTCACTTGACAGGGCTACTGAACGAATAAGCCTATCAGTTCTTTTTCCTCCGCTCCACTCTTCTTTACAGACAGTAGAAAATGCCGTGATCTTAGGAGGAGTTGGGACTTCAGCACGAAACCCCTGCTTCTCCTGAGGCGCTGGACCAGGCCCAAGCTGTATGAGACTGCAGCACCACTCACCATTCACAGTGTCTGAAACGGAGCCTGTTATGGAGGCAGGAGAGTTGGTGGCCCGAGACTGGGGGGCTGAGGAGGCCGGGTCGTCCACGATGACCAGCATATCACTGCTGCTCTCGTCGGGGGGGATGGAGCCGGTGTGCAGCTCACTGCTGATGGAGATCTGGAGGAGGAAGGGTCGCGATCACCACCATTCTGGGCACCCACAGCCCATGGCCCTCATACCCATGTGAGGATGTGCTTCTCAGACCTCATCACTATTTTTCTCTCCTGCCTGGCTTCATTCCTGAGGGTGAAATTCCCTGCTTTGCCTCCAGAGAAGCCAGCCTGTCCTCATTTCCTTTTCTTCTTATGGATTCCGTGTGCAGCCCCCTTCCCCAAGGCAGGAGAACTCCAGGGGAAGCCAAGGCTACCAGGTCAGGGCACAGTCCCCACCGCCAGGATGAAGGTCTCTAAAGGAGCCTCACCTCACTGAAAGGGCTGGGCATGGCCGAGTCCACGCTAACGAAGGAGTCGTCCCCGTCAGCAGAGAGGTTGGAGTTATCAGCCGAGGGAACGAATGGGATCACTAGGTTCACGCCCTCCTTTCTCCTTTTCCCATCCAATTCATCTTCCTTTTTCTTCTGGGAACACACAAATCAAGAAATTTGGAAAAAGCATGAAGACAGGCACTAAAAGAAAAGTGGGCTTGGAAAAGAAGGTGATGACAGAAATCTGACTCTCTGTAGACTTCCACGTTTCACCCCCCCCAATTAGCATACTTTTAAGGAAGGAAAAAACTCCTGAGCAAGGAGGGAAGGAACAGCTTAAGAAGAATTTATGTCTATTCTACCCCAGCGATACAGAGCTGCGAGGCAGGCGAGTCACACCGAATCAGGGCTGCACAAAGCCTGACCCATGAGGGGCATGTCCGAGCTGCAGCACTCGTAGGGGTGGAACTGATTCAGTCCTACAAGAGGGAGGCCCAGTGCCTTTAGTGTATTTTCTGCACATCTGTTTTCACTCTGCCTTCTTTTTAAATATGCGTGAGGAGAACAAAAGTTCTTATCATACTCAAGAAATAATGGGTTGCTTTTGTCATTATTTTCTCGGTTTACATGTAAATGCTTATGGGTTGAGCTACATTAAGCAGGTCTAGAACCAAGTTTAGTAGAGCTCTGTCACAGATTAGGGACCTGAAATCGCAGAATATGCTTGGAAAATTCTGGGAATCACATCCACTCACTGCATCTAACTGCATTTGTATCCACCCCTCTATCACGGTTAATGTCTTTGTGTAGTTTATACTACCACTGGATGTTTATCTGAAATTTCTTTACTCAGAGCAGGGATGGCTTCTGATGCAAACTCAGTAAACCCTACAATATCCTGTATGAGAAAACCACCTTTTGTGGTTCAAAGACTTCACTGCTGTAGTTTGGATTAATTCCCCTCCCACCAACCCCCATCCCAAACTGCATTTGTAATTTTGTGGCTGAGGGTCATTTGTTTGTTAATGTAGTATGCCTTTAACTTTAGACAACTTTTTATTTTGATGTCCTGTTGGCTCAGTAATGCTCAGGATAGCAACTGTTTTGCAAAATAAATTTACTGAACTTGGGCTAAAATAAATATCAAACAAACAAAAAAACAAAAAAACCCCACCACCTTTTCTTCTTTGATGTTGTTTCTGAATATTAAAGTTATTTTAATTCCAAATAGTAGTTAAGTAATGGGTTAGAGATTTGAGGGTGGAGTCACAGTTCCTGAATTTTTCAACTCTGATATAGTGAATCCCAGGGCATCCTTCGGGTTAGAGATAGTTCTGCTTAGCAGAAGGTACAAACGAGGGTATGGATTTTATAAAAGGAAGAGCTGGTATATCTACTGGAAGATGATCAAATAATACAGACAAGTTCCTAGGCTGCTGACCATCAAGGTCATACGGCCAAAGGGACAAGGCACATGAGGCCCAATACAAGCGAGGATAAGGGGAAGAAGTCAACCTCCACTTACGACAGAATCAGTATCAACATGTGGTCAGACCATATGCTTCAGACAAACCAAACAGTCCAGGGAAATGAAGCATGGATAACTGCTGGGCTTGAGGACCCAGAGCTATCAACATGCCTGAAGCTCATGGTAGCTATCTTGTTCAAGACCAGGGGCCCAACGAGGGCCGATAAAGATGGGAAGGGCAGCAAAACCCAAAGGTAAGCCAAACCCACCAGAAAAAATTAGGAAGTACTTTCTGAAAGGTAGTAAAGTGGTTCTGAACCAACAACGCTTTGGTGTTCAGTCTGGGAACCCGGTCAGAACCAATGGGCTGACTCCTGAAACAAGAATAAATCCTAAAGGCCTCACTTCAATTTACTTGTCAATAAAGACCAGAATAAGGATCACTGAAATAAAACTCTGGTAGAAAGAGCAAGACAGGAAGAAATGTAAGGGGAATTACATCACACTTCGCAGCTGGCCAGGTGGGGTCAAGCAGGAAATGTCCAAGGGAGACAAAAAAACAGCTCGAATCTTTGACATAAATTAGAGAAAAAGAGATGAACAGATTGGTCAGTGATTTCTTTTTCCAACAACAGATGACACGGAATGGAACACTAGCAGAATTAAAGTAGGATGGATATAATGACCTCTTAGGCCCTAAGATTCTACGTAATCTGATAATGTAAATGTAAGATCCATCTTATCCACATTTAGCTTTATGCTTTGCAACAGCCCCGACAAATGATTTCCATAATTACATGTGACCAGGCAAGGTAGGTCTGTGTGGGGACTACTGGTCTACCAAGGCCAGATTTCTCCTGATCAAATGTCATTCAGCACAGAACTGTTACTTACCACATACAGCTGGAGCTGGATACCAACCAGTAACCAAGATGATAAGCCATGTACCCAAAGCCTTTCTCGTAAGCGCCCCCTGTCCCCTACCAGTCCCTGCTGCCCACCCAAAGCTTGAGATACCTTCTCTGCATACTTTTCCCGCTTGCGCTTGCGCTCTTTGACTCGGTTGGTTTCCTCCTGCTGCCGTTTCTCTTCTTGCCGCAGTCTCACTATCAAGAAAATTAAGAAGATCTTAAGATCTGATGAAGTACCTGTGGTAATCATAATTCTCATTCTCTGAAATTAAGGTGACCACACCCTCTGATATTTACGTTCTAGGGTAGGACGTCTGTCTAGGGCAGATTAACTGGTTTTTTAACATGGAGTGGGAACCGAGTTTTTGGATTTTTAACAGTTTTGGGGTTCAAACCATCATTCAGTTTAACCGTCATGGGCCATTCCTTGCCCTTCTTCTTTTATTTTTTTTAAAGCTTTTTATTTACTTGACACACACGGAGAGAGGGAGAGGGCAAGCACAAGCAGGGGGAAGCAGCGGAGTGAGAGGGAGAGGCAGGCTCTCTGCTGAGCAGGGAGCCCAAAGTGGGGCTTGATCCAGGACCCTGGGATCATAACCTGAGCTGAAGGCAGCCGCTTAACCGACTGAGTCACCCAGGCGCCCTCTTTCTCCTTTTCTTTTCAGCCTTTTAATATCTCTGCGTTGCAAAGATCAAGTATGGTTGTAGAGTCCTGAAAGGGTTTTAGAAGGCAGTGGCAAGTGTGAGCAATGTAAGAAAGGAGCTTCATCATACTTCCTGATGTGAGGCTGACATCCTCAGGGGCTCACAAGGTAATTCTGAAACCAACTGTTCTCAAAAGCCAGCAGTACATGGGAGAAGTGCTACAGCAGTGTGTTTCTCCAACTTCTCCATAAAAACATTTCTTTGGGCAGAACAGAGTAAATTCATTACTGCTGAGAAGTCTAGGGATACAGCCTCCCTGATGCAAATTTATTCAAAGTCATAGTACTTTTAAAATATGTGAGTTTTGCCTTCTACTCCATAACACATTCTTTTTTTGTTTATTTTTTTAAAGATTTTATTTATTTATTTGACAGAGAGAGACAGCGAGAGGGAACACAAGTAGGGGGAGTGGGAGAGGGAGAAGCAGGCTTCCTGCCAAGCAGGGAGCCCGATGCGGGGCTCGATCCCAGGACTCTGGGATCACGACCTGAGCTGAAGGCAGACGCTTAACGAATGAGCCACTCAGGCGCCCCTTCATAACACATTCTTATTTGGATTTTAATATAAGTTATTTTTTATTTTTATTTTTTTTAAAGATTTTATTTATTTATTCATGAGAGACAGAGAGACAGAGAGACAGAGGCAGAGGGAGAAGCAGGCTCCCCGCTGAGCAGGGAGCCCAATGCGGAACTCGATCCCAGGACCCTGGGATCATGACCTGAGCTGAAGGCAGATGCTTAACCGACTGAGCCACCCAGGTGTCCCTAATATAAGTTATTAACATAAAAAATGCTTCTACCCAAATACAATCTTTGGCTTTGCTTACCCTTGGCACACAGCCAAGAAGTCCTACCATTTTCGGATGGGTGAGGCCAGAGAAACATCTTTTATAGGGAGGAGAGGGCTTTAGTAGAAGGTTTAGAGTACGTACATTTCTTCTCCAGCTCTTCATCATCTAGAAGAAGACTAACCACCTCTTTGGGTTTTAAGGTATCTGGTTTGAAGTTCCCACCAGAAATCACCATCCGCTGAATCTATACCAGAGCAGATCAAAACATCACCACCAGGCACCCATTCCCTTATGGATAATATCCCGAAACAAGACAACATCTTTCTCAGTCTGCTCTTCTGGCACTTGGATTCCCTATTTCTTCTCATTCATCTCACTGGCTCATTCAGATGATTTATCCAACAGAAAGAACAATGAGAACTTCTCTAGCTTGGGACTGCTAATTGATAGCTAGAAGATCCAATAATACGGAAATCAAGATTAAAAAACCTCAAACCCCCAAATAATCATTTCTTTGGAAACTAGCAAATTTGGCATACAACTTAGATGCTGTCAAATTGAGAGTACTAGGATGAGAGCTCAAATGTCATTCCTTATTCCCCTGAATGGTAAAGTATGTGAAACAGGAGGGCCATGACTGGTGTCACCCCCCCATGAACAACGGCCCAATCTAGCCTGTAGATACCATTCAGATAGAAAAGGAGTGAGGAATGAACAGCCAGGGCAGTACAGGGCTTGATTTTATTTTCTATTCAGAAGAACTTTTCGCCCCTTCCTGACCCACAGAAGGCAAGGGTCTTAGCCCAGTAAATGTGGTTGTACTTTCCAGCTTCTCCACCACTACAGTACTTCCTTTGCCTGCTGCTTACCTCACTCTTCTCCTTGGCTCGCTGTAGAATGCGTTCTTCAATGGTGCCTTTACAGATGAGCCGGTACACAGTAACCTGCTTTGTCTGCCCCAAGCGGTGGGCTCTGTCCATGGCCTGCTGGTCCACAGTGGGGTTCCAGTCGCTATCATAAAAAATCACCTGCATGGGCAGGACAAGAATACAGCAAAGACTGAGGCACTCTTACGGCAGGACCAGGAATTCTGAGAGCAATCTAGCCACTTGTCATTTTCAGTAGTCTGATGCAGGATTTTTTCCCAGGATATTAAGATGAGCAGACATCCACTCATAAAACCAAGCCATTCCTTCACTTGTCTTGGGCAAAATAGATATACTCTAGCTTTTTTTTTTTTTTTTCAGGATTTTCATTTAAAAAGAGGGAACAGCAATAATATTAATAGTTAATTAATACTTAGTGCTATCTGCTAGTCACTGTTCTAGTTGCTTTATGTGTATTAACTCACTTAAATCCCATAATTACTATGATTTAGGTACTATTGAGACTCCCATTTTATAGATGAGGAAACTGAGACACATAGGAATTACAGAATTTATCCAAGATCACAGAGCCTAAGTACGTGGTAGACCTATGAGGTGGGGGATATGAAAGCCTTCTCTCTCTCTCTTTTTTTTAAGTTTTCATGTATTTATTTAAGCAATCTCTACCCTCAACGTGGAGCTCGAACTCACGACCCCAAGATCAAGAGTTGCATGCTCTTTCAACTGAGCCCGCCAGGCATCCCTGAAAGCCTTCTCTTTAACACTAAGTCTACCATGGTAAGGGATAGGCATAGCTTTCCTGGGCATTCTCCGGCTCATATTTCCTATCTCTTGAATTCGGCAAAGAAACATTTAAGGGTTCCCTGGAAGCTACTCTTAGTTTGCTAAACAACAAACATAAACAACAACAGAATGTCCTCTTCTCTCCTCCACCCCACAAGTGATCCTACAGCCAAACAGACTCCTGGGACCTCAGTCCTGAGGCTACTATTGAATATAGGGGATGTCCTGAAAGAAAGCCAGTTCCAAATGGTCCTCATGCGTCCTCATCTATATTCAAGCAAGTCACCAATTCCAGCCACTGCTTCTTCAGAAATGAACCTCTCCCTTTTTATAGTCCTACTGTCCCTATCCTGGACTGCAATCTCATCACCTACACCTGGCTCGCTGCCACTGTCAGACCAGCAGGATTTCTAGAGCTCAGTCTCTCTCTTCTTTTGTCTACTTTGGTTACCACTGTAGGCCACTCTATTTCCCTGCCAGTTATGCGGTAACACATCAAATCCAAACTCCCCTCAATAATCAGGCCCTGCTATACTGAGCCCAATTCATTTCTATTCTTTTCTAAAATAAACATGCCCCTTCCTTTTTGTTAGAGAGGTCTCTTCAGTGCTCCTCACTCATGATTATTTGCACCACTTTTTGCTCAAGCTCTTTTTCTGACCTGTAGTCCCTCAATTCTTCTCTATTGGTCCTTTAAGGTTTGATTCAAGCTTCCCACTTTCGAGAAGGCCTCCCTGATTTCTCCTGCCTATAACAATGTCCCTTTTCCCTATTCCTCGTGGATTCCTACTAGAAATAATAATAATAAAATCTGTTCAGCACTTACAATGTATCTGGCACTAGTGTGCATACATATCGCACTAAATTTTCACAAAAACCTTGTGTGTTTTCTTCATCTTATCAATCAGGAAGAGACTGGCCTGAGTTCATGGTCCTAACAGTCTCCCTCCACAACCTGCACTATTAACAATACCTTGTAAGCATTGCCTATCCTGGTCCAGTTCTCACTTAATCACTATCTCCTATGGGTATCTTCAATTATTTTCACTATCTTCAATTATTTCATGTGTATTATTTTAAAAATCTCCCTATCTGGTCATATTGTAGGACAGACAGCATCCATCTGTGCAAAGTAGAATTCCACAAATACTAGTCGATTAATACTAGAATCTGTAAGGAAACTGATCAACACTAGACCAAGCCTAAAAATGTAAACTCAGTGATTCACTCTGAAGTAATTTATTTATTCTCTCATTTAAAATTGGACACAATTCTGCCATTCTCTGCAGAATTCAGACTCTGAGTGAAGATGGACAAAAGACATGGGCATTTTCAACACTCTTGCCTACAACAGTAAAATCCCCACTGGCTCTTTCTGATGCTGCTCCTTTTGTCTTGCTTTTATGCAAGGTATAATCCCGCAAATTTTTGCATCAGTCAGAATCCTTGGGGAGAAAATTACTAACTGCCTACCAAAGAAAAGAAAATCATTGCGAAAATTTACTGCTAATCCACAGTGTCCACAGACCTAGGATTCTGAAGTACACAATGTTGCCATTTGTAGAGGAGCAGAGCAAACCTGATGACGGGATATTTTGGAGATTCAATGGGATATGCAAAATTCTAGAAAATCTACTTTAAACTTTCAGAGAGAACAAGGATGGGAAGACAGAGTTAATGAAAAGGAGGCCTTTGATTGGACTGGGGAGAAACACTATTTGCCCAACACACCTAAAATGACTATTACTGGAAAATGACAGCTGATGTCTCATCCAAAAGACAGTACCTTTAGCTAGTTACCTGAGCCTGAGGCAGTGGTGCAGCAGGAATTCATAATGGGAAGTTCTACATTATGAATCATTTCACTGGTGCTTCCTTAACACTTACATTTTTTCCTGGAAGTCTCAGTGGCAACCAGACCTGATTCAACTTAGGTTTTTTGAGCTCATAAAAGGTAAAAAAATTAAAGTTAAGGAGACAGGCTGGCAATTTAACTTCAAAACAACTCCTACATTTAGTGGCTAATTATCATTTAAATGGGTTAAAAGAGGTGAGAAATTTGGGAGGACTAGAAAAAAATAAGATTCTATTAAGAAAAATATTTACCAGGAAAAAGAGTGTGAAGTATGTAGAAGCTAGTAAGTTAACACAAGAATGGGAGAACTAAAAACCAAGCCAGATAGATGGTTATTATCTAACCTGACAATGAAATGAACACTGAATCAATCAGGACTTGAACTGGGGGCAGTGAGGAGGGGTGCTGGGGGAGACAAGGAAAGAGCTGACACCTAGATTTGGTAATCAGGTTTATGGAGCTCAGTGAGACATTCTAGAGAAAAACAAATAACAATTAAAGGATAAGAACAACTAATTTAGCCAGTAAAGATAAAAGCAAATCAATGGATGGCCACAAAGCATGGCCCAGCAATGACTAAGGGGAAATATATTAATAGACAGCACCTTCATGAAGTTGTACACACCAAGCTAGACAGGCATGAGGGGAGGAGGGAGGTGAGACCTGAGAAGGGGTGGAGGCACTGGTTTTACAGGTCACTGAGAGGGAGTTTCAGGGGATGAGGGAATGAAATAGAAAATAGGAAAATTTTGAAACGAACAACTGGAAAAAGTTGGACAAACACTTGGAAGGTGAATCTCTCACCCAAGAGATTAGGTGGGAGCTCAGTACCTCGGGAGGGCTGAAAGCTGTCTGTCCCATCTTGTCTCATAGGACATATAGGAATTCTCACATTGCCACCGAGAGAACAAAGCTCCTCCGTCTCTCTCTACATGTGAGCATTTAAAACAGGTCTGACACAGGAACAAAACAAACAATGCAGTTTATAACAACCATTCACCTAAAGACAGACAAATGCAAAGAGTTCCCTACTTTAGGAAAAATATACAAAGAACAAAACAGTAAGGGGCCATTAATCACATGCTAAAATCATGTTTTTACTAACAGAGTGGGCCAGAGTCCCACTGTTTACAAAATACATGTTTATCGACATTAAATTTTTCCTGACATTTTAGGCTGCTAACTTCTTCCTTGTCCATAAATGGTTCTGGGGAATCTTCCAAAGCTAAATAAATCTCAAGACAAAGGAAGAATGCCAGGCAAGCAGTTAAGCCTATTGTTTTTCACATAAAGCATAACCTAGAAATTCATTTCAACCTTTAGGAACATTTTACCGAGAAGTACTCCAGGAGGTTCTAATTTACAAGTAAGTCCCCAAGTCTTCCCCTCAAAATTAAATGTAAATTACTTTGGAAATGGAAACTCAGAATATTCAGAGCCTTTTCTCTCTAGTCCCTAGGATGAAAAGGGAATCCCTACTTTTTTTTTTTTTTTTTTTGAATTTGACAGAGAGAGACACAGTGAGAGAGGGAACACAAGCAGGGGGAGTGGGAGAGGGAGAAGCAGGCTTCCCACCAAGCAGGGAGCCCTATGCGGGGCTCCATCCCAGGACCCTGGGATCATGACCTGAGCAGAAGGCAGACGCTTAACCTACTGAGCCACCCAGGCGCCCCGGGAATTCCTACTTCCACTCCTCTAGCCATGGGTTTGGCCTACTTTGGTTCTTTGTGGTTGGCCGAGCTCCTAACCTCCACAGGGCAAATTATGTGAACACTGGAAGCATAAAGCAGATCTCCTCGCTCAAATCTGCTTTTTCTTTTTCTTGACTATGCAAATAAATGACTAGGAGAACTATTCCTTAAAAAAAAAAAAAGATTTATTTATTATTTATTTATTTATTTGAGAAAGAGAGCACGTGTGAGCTGAGGGAGGGGCAGAGGGAGAGAGAGACACAAGTACACCCCGCCCCCGACCACTGAGCAGAC
Organism: Callorhinus ursinus; assembly: GCF_003265705.2. Taxonomy (NCBI): domain Eukaryota; kingdom Metazoa; phylum Chordata; class Mammalia; order Carnivora; family Otariidae; genus Callorhinus; species Callorhinus ursinus. The sequence goes on from NW_027397087.1 coordinate 8,073,414, forward strand.
CCTGAGATCATGACCTGAGCCAAAATCAAGTTTAACTGACCGAGCCACCCAGGCGCCCCAAGAACTGTTCCTTAAGAAACCATAGACCAAACCTGAGATAGGCAGGCTGAGATGCATTTTAATCACATGAACTTATGCTTTCTGCTGAACTCCAGACCCTGCTGCCTGGCTGACCTTGCCCCTTAGTGTTTGCTAAGAATCTTAAACTGAATACATCCCAAATCAAACTCTCGATTTCTCCTCTCAAATGTTCCTCCCAGCATCTTCCCCTTAATTGCTAACTGATGTCTCCATCATTCAGGTTGCCTTGGTCAAACACCTTGGAGTTTTCTTTGACACCTCCCACATCCAATGTAGCAGCAAACTCTACTGCCTGTGCCTCCAAAATACATGGAAATTCCTATTATTTCTCCCCACCTCCACTGCTTCAACCCTCGTCCAAGTCACCATCACCTTGTGTCTAACTCCTAACTGAACTTCCTGCTTCTTTCTCCTTGTAGATCTTCCCACCCTACTCCCCAAAAGCCAGAGGGACTCATTTAAAACCCAAGCCAAATCAAGTCACCGCTCTGTTCAAATTCTTCCAGTGGCCTCCCATCTCAAAAGTCTTGCAGCCCATGAAGCCTTCCCCGATCTGCTTCACAACACTTATCTGACAGCCTTTCCCCATCATCCGTTCTGTTCCACCTACAAAGGGCTGCTCGCTATGGCCTGATCACGCCAAGCATGTTCTCGCCGCAGGGCTTTGCACTTATCTCTTCTGCCTGGAATGCTCTTCTTTCTGCCAGATATATGCTTGGCTTGCTTCCTCACACTTTCTTCAGATCTTGGCTCAAGTGTCACCTTATCAGAGAAGCTACATCAGCGCATATAAAACCACCACCCCCGATCATGAATGGGGTCTTGAAGAAGAAAAAGAACTTTACCAGGTGGAAGAGGTACTGAGCAAAGAGTTCGTGCAGCAGTGTAATACAATATGGTATGTTCAGGCACAAAAAGTCAATCATTATTGAACATAAATTTTGGGAAGGGGAAAGTAAGTCTGGCAGTTAGACTGGAAAGGATACAGGCCACAGAATGAAGGGCCTTGTATGCTATGTAAAGGAGCTTATCCTTTGTCTTCTAAGATGATGGAGATTCCCTGAGAGTTTTAGGCAAAAGGAGTGGCATGGTTAATAAAGAAGGGTATAAATAAACCAAGAGAATAAACATGGGGCTGGGAGCTGAGACTGGAGTCCAAAAGATCCACTAGGATAAAGTGGTTTCTCCTGTACTCACACTGAGAGTATGACTAAGTTAGGACTGTATGGAATGCTTAAAAAATACAGCTGAGAACCAAGGAGTAAAGAGAAAGCCAAATTTCTGCTATCTGATGTGACACCAAGTGAGCCACCACCTCGGAGAACCCACAAGAACACACCTACCACCAATGACAGCCTTCCCTTAAGACGACCGAAGCTGATGATGCATGCTAGATCTAGCATCTACCCAGCTAGGCTTCCAGCAGTTGTCAGGCCACGGAGCCTTGTCCAAACCTGGTTAACTGGCTGATGAGTTTTATATGCCAAGGAAGGTACAGCTGAGTCCTGTGCTGATATTCTACTTAAGGATGTTACAGAATCTGCTTTTCTTTCTTGAGGTCAGGCAGCTCTACAGTACAGTAGTTAATAAGGAGAGAGAGTAGACACAGCCTAGGGGTGGAGACTAGGAAACATGGGCTCTAGTTCTAGCTCTGCAGCTTGTGAGTCTATTCACGCCTCTTCTCCCTTCTACCTCATTTCTCCATGAATCTCCAGGGTCTGCACCCTCCTCCCATTTCTGGGAGTATTTAGAACAGTATCAGACACATAGCTGGCATTCACTAAATATTTGTTGAATGAATGTGTAAGAAACTTATTCACAGAGAATGGACAGAAAATCCAGATGGAAAGCTAAAACGTACTAGTTCCAATACATTTCTCTGTATTTCACAGAGAAACACCACAACAGCCACATAAAATGACATTTTTAGAGTCATATTTGCTACAAAACAATTTCCCACTTGTGCATTTTTATGTCTCAAGGTTACTGAAATTGTTATTAAATGTATTTGAACACTGGGAATAATTTTGAGATTCAAAAAGGAACGCTCTTTTCCATTTCAGTCAACTGAAGTATTCTTCCAGGGAGACTAGGTATGAAAGGATAAATAATTTTGATACAATGTCTTCATTTTTTTAAATTCCCAATTTTGTTGCTCTCCAATCACCTTTTGAAGTTTGGGATAAAAAAGTATGAGTTTTTCCCATGGTGGAATAATGCATAAGAGCAATAAAACAATCATTTCTGATTTTGTTCAGTTATAGCTCCCCAAAAGAACCTGTTAATCCAGCCAGATTATTTAAGTCTGTTTATTCACTGAGGTACTCGAAGTATTTAGAACAGTATCAGACACATAGTTGGCATTCACTAAATATTTGTTGAATGAATGTGTAAGAAACTTATTCAGAGAATGGACAGAAAAGTCCAGATGGAAAGCTAAAATGTACTTGTTCCAGCCAAAATGCAACTGTTGTCTTATAACATAATGAGGGAAAGAAATAAAAAGTGTGACCCAAAGCAAAGGATAATACCAACTGAACAACATATTTATATTAGAAAACCTGCATACCTGGTATGCTGTGGTGCTCATTACTTACTGTATCTGCAGCAGTGAGATTGATACCCAGTCCTCCAGCTCGTGTGCTTAGCAGGAATACAAAGATGTCATTCCTGCAGAAGAGGGAAGAAGATATGTTAAGAGGGAATACTAAAAGAGAAAGATAGCATGCATGTGGCAAAAACAGAGATCTCTGAAAACAGAATAGTGTCCAGGACTAGAAAGGGTTATCCAGGCCTGATCCACATTTCTTGACACATTGTACCAAGGTGCTCTGATGTTAAAATGGAATCATGGTTGTCATCTTCTAATTTGCAGATATACTTCTGCGGCCTACTAATACTGACAGACTGATAGGCAATATAACCATGTAGCAAACATAACAGAAAAATACATCATCATGGAAATAGTTAGTGTCATAGTTCAAACAAGTCAAGCCATTCCTAGGTTCATACAGAGGGAATAAAAATCAGTATTCCTTGGCACTTCTCCCAGGAATCATGACTACCAATAATTTGGGAACTAATGATTATACTTTCCCAAAGCACTCATTTTCAGAAGAATAAAGTCAGTCCCAGAAAAATGACCCTGAGGTCAGGACTAAGATCCAGGTCATGACTTCTACGTATTAAGGTGAACTTAGGATCAATCTATGAAGACAGGCTGGAATTAAAGTACTTTTTTAATGTATGGCAACATAGCCCCCATGATTAGATATAGTTGTCTGTTTCCCTTGACATCCTTCGTCCTTTTAAAGAAACCCAGAGGGCGCCTGGGTGGCTCAGTTGGTTGGGCAACTGCCTTCGGCTCAGGTCATGATCCTGGAGTCCCGGGGTCGAGTCCCGCATCGGGCTCCCTGCTCAGCGGGGAGTCTGCTTCTCCCTCTGACCTTCCCCTCTCTCATGCTCTCTCTCTCTCTCTCATTCTCTCTCTCAAATAAATAAATAAAATCTTAAAAAAAAAAAAGTTTAAAAAAAAAAATAAAGAAACCCAGAATTATAAATAAACCGGTAGGTACCACTGTCACTCATTCAGACAACAAATATTTACTGAATACCTTCTAGGAACAGGCCCGTGCCAGATCACAGCGAGTAGGCTTGGACTACAAGATTTATCTATGTACACACATACAATTAGGGGCTCAGTTTGATCCCAATTCTTGCACATTTTTAAAAAAATTTTATTTATTTATTTGACAGAGAGAGACAGTGAGAGAGAGGGAACACAAGCAGGGGGAGTGGGAGAGGGAGAAGCAGGCTTCCTGCTGAGCAGGGAGCCCAATGTGGGGCTCCATCCCAGGACCCTGGGACCATGACCCGAGCCGAAGGCAGACGCTTAACGACTGAGCCACCCAGGTGCCCCTCTTGCACATTTTTAAAGATTCTCTTGCATTTTCATGTTCCTGCCACCCGAGGTTATTTTCCAGAACATTTCAGAGAGAAAGGAACTGCATTATACCAGTGAGCAAACTTTACAGTCCTTTAAATCAAGTTGCTAATCTCTTTTCTCATGATTAAAATGAGTATAACGAAAAATTTAGACCAGTGTTATTCAAATTGCAGGTCACACCTATTACTGGTCATGAAATCAGTGTGGTAGATCTGGACCACATTAAAGAAATAAAGAAAGGAACAGAACAGATTAGAAAATATTGTAATACAGGGGTACTTGGCTGACTCAGTTGGAAGAGCATGACTCAAGTTTCAGATATGGCATAGAGGTACTAAGAGGTACTAAATTCCAATGTAAAATGAATTTTACTCATCCCTTGATGCTGTTCTTCCCTGGTAAAGTCATTTGACTGAAGGTCTGTTTCCTGGACTATAAAATGAGGATGCTCTGAATACAGCTGAAGTGACTAAGTGATGACATATCAACAGTAAACATGAGTATCAGTGAAGGAACTATTTTGAAATTAGCCTCCTGGTTAATCACTAAGCTGTGCTGGTCCTAGAGAGATTTGTCTATTATTTGCATTTAGTTAAACACAAGGTTCCCCGAGGCAGGAATGACAACAAAGTATGTCTGCAGGCCTGTTACAAGGCCAGATTCCAAAAGCTCTATACACCCACTGAAGTTCTACTAGTTTATCCTTGAATATTATCAAGTTTAATATTTCATAATTTATTTAATTTATAAAATGTCCTTGTTTATAGTTAATACATATAAGGCAAACCAAAAAGTTAAAAGGTACATGCTAGTTTGCAAACACATTTTCCTACATAGATATGAGATGATGTAAATGGAAGCTTGATACCTTACAGCCCAGAGGAGGGTATCTAACCACAGTGAGGCTGCAAATAAAAACTGACTGAGCTTTCCAGGGCTGTACTAACTAATCTCTACAGAAAAATTCTTCCTTCTCTGACCCTCTGACCCTCACTGCTCCTCCCCATACTTCTCTCTCCTGCTTTGGTGGAAACAGAAGCAGTGGTCAGAGGCTTCTCTCCAATACCTGTGTGAGAGCTGACGGAACCACCCAATGGCTAGGACTCATGGTAATTCCTAAAGAAGTCCAGAGCCTGAGCAAGGGGTGGGGTGGGGGAAGGGAGAGGAGACAGGGAGGGAGGTAGAAAGCAGTCGGGAACTATAATACAAGGAAGGGTAGAGGCAGGGGCGCCTGGGTGGCTCAGTTAAGCATCTGCCCTCAGCTCACGTCATGATCCCAGGCTCCTGGGATCGAGCCCTGAGTTAGGCTCCTTGCTCACTGGGGAGCCTGCTTCTCCCTCTCCCTCTGCCTGCTGTTCCCCCTGCTTGTGCTCTCTCTCTGTCAAATAAATAAAATCTTTAAAAAGAAAAGGGGGTATAGAGGCAGAAAGATGGGTCATTTTTATAGTCTGGACAGCCAGAGATAAGTCCCCAAATATGGTAATCACTTATAAACAGGGACCACGTACAGAAAAAGAAGTGAAGGGAATCTAGGTAAAAATAAATCAGTAGAGGGGCGCCTGGGTGGCTCAGTCGTTAAGCATCTGCCTTCGGTTCAGGTCATGGTCCCAGGGTCCTGGGATGGAGCTCTGCGTCGGGCTCCCTGCTCTGTGGGAAGCCTGCTTCTCCCTCTCCCACTCCCCCTGCTTGTGTTCCCTCTCTCGCTGTGTCTCTCTCTCTGTCAAATAAATAAATAAAATCTTAAAATAAATAAATAAATCAGTAGCAAAACTTAGAAATATATAACAGTAGAAGACACTTTTTCTTTGGGGATATTAACTATGTATTGAGAAGATGCCTTTTAATGATAAGGTAGATGGTAAGCATCAAGGTTTGATAATTTTATCATACTGAAATGAAAAAATAAGGATTATGGAAACCTTGTTAAAACAAATTACTGTCCATCCCAGAAAACACTGCTGGATCATTTATAAACAAAAACACCTAAATAAAACTGCTTAGAAGTTCCTTTCAACTTAATAAATCTAGTATTGATAATGTGAATTACTGTTTTGGGGGCTCTGACTAAGGGGAAGAAAACAGAATCCCTGAAGGCAACATGATGGTTTGGGTGCCCTCTAGGGGGCTGAAAAAGAATTTCAACTCAGGGTTTCCGCTGGAACAGGCCTCTCAGCAAGCCGACTTCTGGGCGGTCTGGGAATGAGCCTAAGAAATCATGGAGCAAACATGTGCTCAGGTCTCACTCTTATTCTTGTTTAATGACCCACTGAGGCCACCAAAATACCCAAATAGTCCTGGGCATGTAGCCTAACCAACTGCAGTGAAGACTTGCTCAATGACTGAAAAAGAGCCAGAATGAAAGAAGAGGCTGGAACTCTACAACACTCTCACCAAGAAAGAAAAAATCAACACTACACTCACTTTTTCTGTTTTCCAAAGGGATCACCCTGAGCGATCAGATAACGTGTGTGTGTGTGGGTGATCCATTTGGTAAATGTCATGGGTAGGAGGAAGGGAAGCAAAGGCTGAGGCATTCCAGAGCAAAGACCTTGTGAATGGCTTCTAGGATCACGCACTGATCACATGTTCTGAATGTTGCCCAGTCAGGACATCCTGGCCAAACAGTCTTTAGTCTCAGCCGGACTCTTTCCTGGAAGGATCCCTCATAAATAAATCTTGTATGAAGGGAATGTAAATGGCTTTTTATAGGAGTTCTTGTTTACTCTGGCTGACCTTTGAGCCACAGGGCTCTCCAGTTGAAACCACATTTTTTTCTTTTGATGTCTTTTCATTAGTAATAACAAAAATATTTGGCAAGGCATGCTTTTTGTTTTCAAAAACACCTGTCTTTTTCTTTATATTGGGCTACATCAGCCACTCAAATTTATAAGTTGAGAACTTCTTCCCATTTGGAGGGGTCTGCTGGATAAGCTTATCAGCACAGGCACAGTTCAGACTCTATATATGAGAAGAAGAGATTATGTCCTATGCGTAAGTCCAACTCTAGTCAACTACCTACCTCACCATATAGGCAGGGGAGGAGACATTAGTCTGTTTTTTTCATTTTGCCTAATATTAGATGCAGGTGTTAAAATGATGGTTACTCAAATGTTGAACCTCAATAAAAGACACTGCTCCCTAAATAACTCTCAGTTATAGGATCTGGAAGCTTAAGTAAGGTTTCCCAAGAAAGCTGTGTAAAACAAGTATTTACTAAGCAGATCTAGTATAATTTAATGGTGAAAATACCGTTCTTTTAGAGCTAAGCTTTTCAAAACAACTGTGCGATACATTACCCAAACAACTGTTCCACAAGTTAGAGAGAAGATTTCAGAAGTAATGAGTTGGATATATCTAGTAGTCCTTTTCACTAAAAGACCACTGTAAAATATACTGAGCCTGGGATCTCATGTCCGCTGGGTCAGCTAGAAGAAGAGCTGTACCTCTATGATTCAGAAGACTGAATCATTACAAATCAACATACCACAGCTCTTGTTGGACGCTAAGTTGGCAGAACTTTCTACAGAGCAATGTGACAATTTGCAAAGTCTTAAATATTCATATCCCTTCACTCAGTAATCTTCCTTGTTTCAGTCTTTATTAAGAATACTAAAATGCTGGGACGCCTGGGTGGCTCAGCTGGTTAAGCGTCTGCCTTCAGCTCACTCATGATCCTGGGGTCCTGGGATCAAGCCCCACATTGGGCTCCTTTCTCTGTGGGGAGCCTGCTTCTCCCTCTGCCCAACGCTTCCCCTGCTTCTGTTCCCTCTCTCTGTCTGACAAATAAAATCTTAAAAAAAAAAAGAAAGAGAAAGAAAACTAAAATTCTGACGAAGCTTTGTAAAGATATTCACTCAACATTTTAACAATAGAAATATGGTATAAATATCCAGTGTAATGGAATATTAGTCATTAAAAATGATTACAAAGACTTTTTAAATGATACGTGAAGATGTTTAATATATAATGGTAAGTGGAAGAAATCAGGACACACAATCGTATCTATAATATGGTGTCAACATGTAAATACAACCACATACATATTAAAGACCAGAGGGATATACCGAAGAGTTGAAGCTCTTAGGTTGGAGTAGGCAAGGAAAAAGCAAAATATGTTTCATTTCAGAATCAAGAAAAGACTAAGGTCAGCTGGTAAAAAAATTTTTCGGGGCGTGGATAACAATATGATGGAGTTAGGAGGCATTACCACTGACTCTTGAACAATGCAGGAGGGTAAAAGGGAGCCAACCTCCTGGCACCGTCGAAAAAATCTGGATACAATTTTTGACTCTCCAAAAACTTAACTACTAATAGCCTACTGCTGACTAGAAGCCTTACCAATAATACAAGCAGTTGATTAATACATACTTGGTATGTTATATGTATTTTATATTATAATCTTACAATAAAGTAAACTAGAGAAAAGTTATTAAGAAAAATGTAAGGAAAATACATTTATAGTACTGTTTAATATTTATTGGAAAAAATCCATGTATAAGTGGACCTGCGTAGTTCAAAACCATGTTGTTTGAGGGTCAACTGTATTATGCTATATATGTCTCAAATATTATCAATTTAAGAATCTGCCAACAGCTTCTGCTAGGTTAGGCCATCCACATAGTTGCTCCTAGGTAACAAAGAAAAATAGGTTCAAAGCAGATCTTCTCCCTCCATTGTTGGTCAAACAACCACTTGAATTCAGACATACAGTTTCAACTTGGAAGTTACTGGTTAAGTGAGGGTAAGACTGTAAACCAAAACAGAGTTTATCTCCTTACTTGTGCTTCATTATAAAGCATCATGCAATAGCAAAAATTATCAGAGGGCACTCTATGTGGAACTATGAATTTGTTTTAGGCTAAATTGTTTTTTTTTTTTTTTTTAAAGATTTTATTTATTTATTTGAGAGAGAGAATGAGAGAGAGGGAGAGCACATGAGAGGGGGGAGGGTCAGAGGGAGAAGCAGACTCCCTGCTGAGCAGGGAGCCTGATGCGGGACTCGATCCCAGGACTCCAGGATCATGACCTGAGCCGAAGGCAGTCGCTTAACCAACTGAGCCACCCAGGCGCCCTAGGCTAAATTGTTTTATATCTGAAGTAAACCATGCTTTAAAACTGAAATGAAAGAAATGAAAAATTGTAACCTAAATACAAATGACTATGTGCTTAATTTTCTTCCCAAGAATCAAAACTTAAATATTAACAAACTATACAATTAAAGTCCAAAAATCCAGAACTGTTGTGGTTTACAGCACATTAAGATCTACTCTATTCTTAGTTACCAGGTCTAAGGAAGAAAATTTAAGGGTGGAGTTCAGCGGCCCTGTCACTAGCTGGTGGAGCTTGGCTTTCTCCTTGGAGGGAGCAGTAACCAGATTCTGCTTATTACAAGGAGAACCTGCACTTAGGATAATTATGGCTCTGTAAGCCATGAGCAGCCAGCAGGCGGTATTTGAAACTTCATAGGCTTATTATCAGGTGGGAGAAGTACTGTAACTGAGAGCTGCCGGATGAAGAGACTGTGCACCACTGCAATCTGTCATCCTGTACTGTATTACTACCACGCTGGAGGGAAAGCAGGAAAAAGGAAGGTATTTTTCTTTAAACTTTTACAAAAGACATAAGGAAAAGAAACTAAAAATCAACCATAAGTCAATACCCAGAGATCGCCACTGTTAACATTTAGAAATACAGCCTTGTGGATTTCTTTCTGCATAAATATTATCCATATAAAGGAGGGTCTTAGTTCATACACAGAAATCATTTTTTATTGCCCAAATAAAAGGGTGCTGATTTGGTAAGAAGGCATATTTTGAATACAAAAATTAACGAGTATTCATTTTCTCTCTCTCTCCCCCCCCCACACACATAGATCTGAACCAATATAGGCAGATTTAGCTACCTCTTAAAATGACTATATCATGATTGCTTAACAATATGAGATAATGTTGACATTTCTTTTAAACTCATTATCTTAAGCACTAAAGAAAAATCAAATGAGAATTTTTGTAATTTCTATTAACGTTACCTGTTCTGAAAATCTGCAACCATGTCCCGCCTCTCTGAGATCTTGGATGAGCCATCAAGCCTCATGTAGGTATGCTTCCTGTAAACCATGTATTCCTGCCAATCAGAGTAAACAAACAGAAGTTGGATGCAAATTACTGTATTCTAATTCCCATAACATCTACCCACCTTCCACCTCATCTTTACTGGGGGCAAGTCATTATATCCAGAATAAGAAGAAAGTAATCTCAAAAGTACAAGAACTTAACTTGTAAATGAATTTACTGCTAGTATGTGAAAATTGAGGGCATTGTGAAGACTACTGCCACCCTCAATTTCAACTTGGAAACTAATCATATTCTTGCAGATTTCAGTAGGTTTCATGAAAATAAACCAACAAAATAAAATGAAATTTCCAAACAAAAATTGCCATTCAGGCAGCGACCAGATGTTTCTCACAGCTATGGAATATCTGGTTTTATTTCCGGAAGTATCTTGCTCTAGTGTTCTTCTCCCCAACATATCCTTGCTGACCAATATCCTTGAATTTAAAGCCCAAGTTTCCTTTTTCCAGCAGAGCATGCATCATTGTTAAGGGAAGTCTAAGCATCAGAGTGAATAAAAGACAAGGTAACTTTCCATGGCAGAGCATGTTCTGGACATCATTTCTAAGAGGAATTACAACTTTTAAGAATGGAGAAGAAACTTCAAGAGATGCAATGGAGAGAACATAATGCCATTTTTAGAAGCTACAATGCCTCTTACAGATGATGTCCAAATGAGCACTGATTTCCTCTTTCTTACCCCTAATTATATGGATTACACTTCAAGAAGTCCACTTGTAGAGGAACCACTATCAAAAACTCAACACAGCTGCCTATTTATAAGAAACAACATGAAACAATTATTTCAGTTCTAAAATAACTTTTTCCTATTGAAAAAGACTAGTTATTTCTACATTTGGGAGATGTCTGTGTTAATTCTCTATGGTCAAATGTTTGTTTGTTGCAATATTCTCTTATGTACCTGTTATTATACCTGGCTGGGTATTTCAGCACACAAGGTTGCTACAGCTGGGTACGGCTGTACAGTACATGTGGCAGCCTACTCTTAGAGCAAGTTAGTACCAAAACTCCTTCAATGGCTTGGCAGAGGTCCCTGGTTAGGGTACCTACGAGGTGAGGCTGGTCAACAAAGTAGACAAGCTCATCGAGGCACACATCTTCATTGTGGTTTGTATACGTTTTTACTATTTCCTTCTTTCTCAAGTGGCTCTTTAAGGGCTTTGATAATCAAAGAGGGGTAGAACATATTCAAAGAGTTTCAAGTTCATATTTAGTGGTATAGCCCTGTAATGAGACTGGATTAATAGTAGAAGAGTAGGGGGTATCTTAGATAAGGAAGGATTCAGGAAAAAAGAGATGAAAAATGCGAGCATGAGGATAGTCTTTAGAGGCTCACTATAGCTTGGCAGCTAATTTAATCAAGGGATGCTGCCATCCAGAACAACAAAATAACGGGATTATACACAGAGACATCCATAGGTTGGACTTCTGCACAGGCACTCCTGCCTTCTGAACCAGAACTTCTAAACTCAGTGAGAGCACTGATGAATGAATCTTCTTGTAGATCTTACTGTTGCCATCAGTTATATGTCAAGGTCAGCATGACACCAGAGATACTAATCCTAGACCATAATCAAACCAACAATGATTACACAGAGCCTGTAACTGAGGCAACAGAAGTGAATCTTTTCTGTTTACTGCTTTAAGCCTTTGCTCTCCCACCCAGGGGAGCAGTGGGATTTCAGGAGGCTTAGATGAGTTTAGATCCGATTTCAGTAAATAGCTTCAAAACAAGTAAATGGACATGGAAAAAGAAGTTAAAAGCAGAATAGAGGAGGGGCGCCTGGGTGGCTCAGCCGGTTGAGCGGCTGCCTTGGGCTCAGGCCATGGTCCCAGGGTCCTGGGATCGAGCCCCTGCTCGGCGGGAGGCCTGCTTCTCCCTCTGCCTGCCACTTCCCCTGCTTGTGCTCTCTTTCTGTCAAATAAATAAAATATTAAAAAAAAAAAAGCAGAATAGAGGAATGTCTACATCCTCACACCACAGAAAAACAGCTAAAAGATAAAGGCAGAGATGAAAAAAGAGCAATTCAGTATTTCCTTCATTCAAATATTCTGGCTATACCAAAGCTCTTCTAGATGTGTCTCTAAAATTCTGTGTGGTTTAGAAAAGATACTTAATTTAATCTGGAAAGAAATGCCTCATTTCTTTCAAATGCTAATTTTAAGACGTGTGCCCACTTCTATGTTTAGTTCAGCTTTCCTATGATCTAAAAAATCTAAAAATTCAGAATAAAATCAAATTCTATCTTGTTAAAAGACATTTTTATCAAAAAGAATTTGTGTCAAAACACAAATTCTAACAATAAATGACAAGTTATAGCACTGTGAATATTTATTTACTTATTTATATTTAAGTAATCTCTACACCCAACGTGAGGCTCGAACTCATGACCCTGAAATAAGAGTCACATGCTCTTCTGACCCAGCCAGCCAGGCGCCCCTCGAAAATTTATTTAAAAAATCTATTTCACACACACACACACACACACACACACACACACACACACACACACACACACTTAACAATCTCTACATCATAAGGTTTTCTAAGATCCATTTTAAATATTCCATCATGCCCCAACTCTTTGTAGTTCATTCCCATGTCTGAGGACCACTACTGGCTCATTACCACTTGTTGGATGACTTTACCACGGTCTGTAGGAACTGTGTCATGCTTTGCACTCCTGTGCATTAAAGAAGGCTTACGGAACAGAAAGACGAACCATTATCCAGTCCTTCCTTACACAAGGTACTCTGTAGACATCAAGGATCTCTCTCACCCAAGTCCCTTTTGGTATTTAGGAAAGACTTAGAACATGATCCACCAGTATGATTAAATTTCCTGGAGCTTTGTAAAGCAATTCTTTTTGCTCCACTTAAAGAAGCAAAGAAAGAAGAGAAACCAAATACAGACCTTCTTCCTCTTCCAGGTCTCATAATTTAGTATCCTCCTTTAATTAAATAAATATGAACATCAGTACTCTCAAGTGGATTCTTGTGGATCAATAACTACTAACCAAAGTAAATCTAATACTGCTTGAACTAATAAAATAAAAATTATGGCTTTTAACATTTAGGAAGTCTTGAGAGCTATATAGTCCTAGTGGATACTATTTTTAAAAATTATTGTAGAAGCCAAAAGAGTTATGGATGAGATGTACTCTTGGTATTTGAGTACTGATTCTCAACCAGGATTAAAAATACATGTGCCTGGACCCACCCCAGGGATTCAGACTCTGTAGGTCTGGGAGAGGGCCTGGACTGGTTTATTTTTAAAAAGCTCCTAAGATGAGTGCAATAGATACCCTATATCTGCAGCTGAGAACCACCACTACAAAGAGAAGGCAGGACAGGGGTCCCTCAGAATCTTGCTATTGCAGCATGGCTTTCAGATAAGCGGCACTGGGAACACCTGCAATTTGTTAAAAATGCAGAATTGAGGAGCACCTGGGTAGCTTAGTCGGTTAAGCGTCCGACTCTTGACCTCAGCTCAGGTCTTGATCTCAGGGTTGTTGAGTTCAAGCCCCATGTTGAGCTCCATGCTGGGTGTGAAATCTACTTAAAAAAAAAACAACAAATGCAGAATTGAGGGATATACCCCATAACTAATGAAACAATTTGTGTTTTAACATGTATTACTTGTAAGTACTTCTCTTAAGTTTGAGAAACACTGTTGCAGAACAATATCCTTATACTATTTTAAAAGCAGTGGAACTTTTTCTTTTTCCAAGTGAAATCTTATACGAAAACCCTCTAGGGGCTTCTGGGTGGCTCATTCGGTTAAGCATCTGCCTTTGGCTCAGGTCATGATCTCAGGGTCCTGAGACTGAGCTCCATATCAGGATCTCTGTTCAGTGGAGTCTGCTTCTCCCTCTCCCTCTGCTTGTGCTCTTTCTCTCTCAAATGAATAAATTCTTAAAAAACAAAAAAAAGAAACCCCTCTAATATAAAATAGATAAAAAGCATTATTATTCTGGTTGATGAAGAAGGGGGAGTCCAGGGCCCCATCTGCTTAATCTCTACCTAAGTTTCCTGTCCTCTATCCCACCCTACCAGTTTGAAAACCACTCTTGAAATAGACATTGAGAAGACAAGTTGGCTCTGGATCTTATCTGTAAGTTACTTTTAAAAGCAGTAGCTGCAGAGATATCAGTATAACTCAAAATACTTTCCACAAGTACCTCTCACTCCTTTAAAGTGCACTAAATGAAGGCAAACATTCACACACCCAGTGGTATATTACAGGGGACTAGGTTCATCTTCAAGTAGGGGTGATGACGGTGGCTAGCATTTACTAAGTGACAAACACTATTCTGTCTGTGTTTTGCTTATCTAATCCTCACATAGTAGTCTTTAAGATAGGCGTTGTTATCGGCCCTCCCACGTTACAGATGTTAAGTAAGGTCTCTAACAGTTACATAGGCAGTGGGTAATGTAGCTCGGACTGGAACTCAAGTTAACTGGTGCCAGACCCTCTGGCTTAACCCCTTTACTGCTTTCCACATGGAACAGAAGCTCACCACCACTAGGGAAAAGAAGGTGGTTGTGGTGTGTCAGGGAGAAGCCATATAAGGTTCTTAATACATGTTGTCCATAATCTCCATCCATTATCATCATAAAAAAAGGATAACTGGGCATTTGAAAAAATAAAGGCAAATGTTTGTATATCTCTAACATGAACCTTCCATTCTGAACCTTCTTTTCTCTTTCAAAGTTGCGTCTGCTGTTCTCTTCAACCCAATTTCACTTCCCCAATTTGGGGAAAAGACTCAGTATGATCCACAAACCTGAAGTCCTGACGTAACTATTTCCTGAACATGCCACTTTCCATCTTTGGGGTATATCAGCAGCAAAAAGTAAGGCTCCTCTTAGTCTCTATTATAATCTCTCCGTTGCCCAAACAAATTGCACCAAATGAGTGAAATATGGAAGCCATCCTTCCCTTATCTAACACAAAGAGTCCTTTGGAGCAAGACCTAATCACAGGGCATACATAGGCCCATCATAATCTGCCTTCACCCTATGTGTATTATTCCCTTTTCTCCTATACCATAAACTCCAGTCACACTGAGCTAGTCCACCCCAAATGTCTCGTACCTTCCCATCTCTGTGCCTTTTTACATCTGGCTTCCTTAGTCTGGAATGCACTTCTCCCTGATGGTTAAAATTCTATTTAAGTTCAGATCAAAAGTCACTACCAATGGGAACCCTTCCTCAAGTGACCCAGTTAGAAATAAATGTATCCATCTTGCTACCTTCAGCTCTGTTTACGGTTCATTTTGGGCACTGGTATCAGGGTAGACCTGACAGTTGTGTGTGTGTGTGATATATCCTCCACTAGATACATTTCTTGAAGTCAAAGACCACATTTAATTTAAATTCACATCTGCCTAGCACAATGCCTTCCTCATTCTCGACATGAAAAGAAATGAATGAAACTGAATAAATATAGTGTGGTTGTAAGCTGACACATTTCCTTCCATCATTCCTAAAGCCTAATCAAAATGCTAGTTAACAGTGACCCCAATTTGCTTTGCATTCTGTGGGGCAGTTTTAGAATACCCAGCTTCCCAGTATGCTCAGAATCACAGCTCCCAAAGGTAACTGGGAGTTCTAGGAGTAGCCAGCTCATAAATGATAGAACGTCTGTTCAGGATGAATCCTATCCAAGTGAGGTACTTGCTGACTGGGCAAGTTATGTAACCTAGTGTCTCAAATGTCATCATTAGCTATAGATTATCTGGATTTAATTCTGTATTATACTATTTTCATACACTGGTGCAGTACAAAATCTGTCTGGGTTTCAGTACTTAACAATCACACCACATACAGTACCAGCTGGCTGAGCCTTTCCAAGTACTTTTGTATTGCATAGAAAATACTGACGCTTATTTCCTTAAACTACAGACTCAGCTGCTTGATGCAACAGGAATGAACCTCAAATGAGACAACCCAGAGATGATGTAAGTCATCTGTAGTGAGTTAAAGCTTTTTGCAACTGTCAGAATATGGTGGTAGGGGGTGGGGAGGTTCCAAACTCGAGTAAAAATGGTGGTGGTAGGAAAAGTTCTGCCTAACATCCCGCTAGACACCATCATCCCAACTGCACAAAGGCCATGTCTGCTTCCACAGTACCCCCACCAGCAAAGACCTACAAGTGACTCAGTAAATGTAAAGTAAATCCGTAACATAACGTTTAGTGATCTAGCATATCCTCCCCTATCTACGGCTTTGACTTCTGCCTGTGGCACACTAAAAATTCCTGGCCCTGGAAGTTTAGCAGTCTGCTTTTTTATCCCCTATCCAGAAACAGTATTTAGATACCATGGGAAAGAATAAGACATTCCTGAATACAGAATTCTATTTGGAATAAGATCTGATATATTCACAAGAAACTTAAATTAAAGTCAGATTTTTGCGCAAGAGAAAGAGGCTATCAATCACTTTAAAAAAATACTGAGCAAATACTAAGTGCCCAGAACTAGTATTTCTTTTTTTTTTTTAAAGATTTTATTTATTTATTCATGAGAGACAGAGAGAGAGAGAGAGAGAGAGAGAGAAGCAGAGGGAGAAGCAGGCTCCCAAGGAGCAGGGAGCCCGATGCGGGACTCGATCCCAGGACCCTGGGATCATGACCTGAGCCGAAGGCAGACACTTAACCATCTGAGCCACCCAGGCGCCCCAGAACTAGTATTTCTCCCAAAATGGAAACCTGGTCACACAGAAGTATGTGTATTTTTACCATATTTTGGTTCTTCTGAGTCCTAGAAACAAATAGATAGCCAAGGTGAAGGCACAGAACAAAAAGCCCAAAAACGCTGTTGGATGAAAGAGACGCTGATCGGCTCCACAGTTACACAAAAGAGCTTCAATGCCCCCACATGAGTTTCTAACTTCTGCTCTATTGGGAGCTTTTCTTTCTTTTTTTTTTTTTAAAAGATTTTATTTATTTATTTTAGAGAGAGAGAGAGAGAGAGAGAGCACAAGCAGGAGGAGTAGCAGGCAAAGGGAGAGTGAGAAGCGGGCTCCCTGCTTGCAGGGCTCGATCCCAGGACCCTGGGATCATGACCCGAGCCAAAGGCAGACGCTTAACCAACTGAACCACCCAGGCGCCCCTACTGGAAGCTCTTCTTTCCCTCTTTGATATACAAGGTGTAAGATGTCAAGGTAAAAAAGAGAATCCTGGAAAAAAAATTTTTTTTTATATCTAAAACTAACCAAACAAACCCACAACACACTGAGGATGAAGAAGCAAAGCAAGGGTCAAGGTATTTTTTTTTTTTTTAAAGATTTATTTATTTATTTATTTGAGAGAGAGAGAATGAGAGATAGCACGAGAGGGAAGAGGGTCAGAGGGAGAAGCAGACTCCCTGCTGAGCAGGGAGCCCGATGCGGGACTCGATCCTGGGACTCCAGGATCATGACCTGAGCCGAAGGCAGTTGCCTAACCAACTGAGCCACCCAGGCACCCAAGGTATTTTTTTTTTTTTTAAAGAAAAGGTCAAGTGTACTCAAGGGAAAGCATCTATACAGAAGGGCCTTTCTATAACATGATCCTTAGGTTCACATGCCAGGTCATGTTTTAAAGCTGAAACATGGCTCTAATGAATGTTTACAGTGAAAGCTTCTATTATGACAATGACTAAAAAACCTAGAATAACTCTTTGAAAAGGTAAAGAAATGTAGACCTCATCCTGCATTGCCGTAAGATCCACAATACATTTACATTTCAATAAATGACTAGACATATTAAACACCGTGGGCATTTTAAGTCCATGCCCACAAAATAAATTTTGAGGATTAACCTCTTGAAATACAGAATGTGGTTCATTTGAGTAAACAGTATTAAAAAAAAAGGACGCATGAACTTCTAGGAAATGTAATGTTGAAGGAAAAAGAATAGTAAAGTGTTTTAAAAAAACCTAGACAACAGTTTCACTTCAGTTTTTCAGTAAAACATGTAAACGGTTGTAACATTTTTTTGGCTTCAGCATCCTAGATGCATGTTATCCATACGGCTAAAGAATGTTAGCAGCTGTGAAATTCAGTTTTCCCTAATTTCGAATTCCCCATAGAGAGATCCAACTGTATTTAAAAGGTTCTCAGGCTGCCATGTTTGCAAAACCTACCCACATCATCCACATCCCCACAAACCTCTCCAAAAAACCCGCTGGATTAGAAAGAGATAGGAAGTGACCCTGGTGGGTAGGGTTTACAGCACTCATCCTGAACAAAGCTCATTAACATACTTTGAATCACTTATTTTGGTAATACTTAGGAGTACCTAGAAGTGTGTAATACATAGAACAAGGAACTAAAATGTAGGACTGTATCAAATTTAAACCATCTACACTTCCCTTCAGCTCTCAGACCTAGCTATTTTTTGGTAGCTTACCCTACTTACTCTTGAACTTTCCTTTAATAGGAAGCAACTTTTAGGACTCCAAAATACACCAACATAGTCTTTGGAAAGATCACTTCCCTTACAAAATCTTTAGCATACTGCTTTTTCTATAATTCAGTGCAAGATCACTACTTCATCTGTACATCCCTGGCTCTTCAGGACAAGGCAAGTGCACTTTATCTAAGAGGAGCCCCACTGACGGAAAGTTACTCATATTGTTTGGGCTGTTGGTATCATTTAGTTTGAACTGAACACTACAGATGCAGGCAGTTCCCTTTATTTTGGATTACTGCTCTTAGGACCTTTAACATAGGTAAAGATCTGCATCAAACACAATGGCTTAATTACTTCTCTTACAGTGATTTACAGCCACCAATAAGCATTTTTCCATCATTTAGAAATAGGTGACCTATTCCATAGGACAAAACAGAAAGTTCAGCCTGCTGACAGCATTTGAGGGGCCAAACACTGTACTAAATGCCAGACTTATGATTTGAGTGACCTCAAATATCATGTGTTATGTCCCTTGCTAAAAGAAGTTGCCAGATTATTAAAAAGAGCCTGCTACCGAATTACCAAACTATTGACTGAGAAATTCAGCAAGCCAGGCTTGGCTTCCAGAAACCTAAAACTTCTTCCCTACGCTAGCCTTCATTCCTTCTGTGCTGATATGATCCCTACTCCCTTATTCCTAGATAGGGATAATCATGGTCCAATTTCCACTTGTTTATTACCAGCTACTCCCTGGAGTAGCAGGGTTAGAATATGAAGCCTTAGCTATAAAAAGCCCATGGAAAAACATGCGAATATTTATACACTACTTACATCCAGGTGCTTTAGCCCCCCCGACCAGCGGCTTTCCAACTTTCTAGCACTAAACACTAACTCTGGTGGTTTGTCATTATTTGTCCTCAGTTTCACTCGCCTATTTCCATGTCCTTGACTTCCTCTCCCTCAAGTAATTAGCTTCCACTCACACAACAAGAAAGCAGAGAGAACATCAACACAGAAGTCACTGAAGAAACAGAAGGTGCCCTGCACAGTAAAACAAGTTGTATCTTTCAACATAACCTAGTGGTTCTCAACTCTGGTTGCCTATTAGGATCACCTCAGGAGCTTTCAAGTCTCCTGATGCCTATGCTTCATTCCAAAGTTATTAAGTAACAAACTCTGAGGATGGGACAGGGTATCAGTATTTGTTAAAGCTCCTCCAGGAGAATGCAATATGGAGTGAAGTTGAGACCACTACATTGAGTCAGACTGACCAGCTGCTCTCTCGTTTTTTATATAGAGAACTAATCCTAAATCTTGTTTTCTATACAGTATTTCAGAGGACTTCTTAAGTATTCCTAAACTCCGATCTCCTTTAAAATTAGGGAATTTCTTCCCTAGTAAAGGAAGGAGTAGGGGATGTTCTATTTCAATGGTGGAGGAAAGGAGTTCCTTTGCATATTCTCACATCTGCCAGGAGCTTCTTCTCCTCCCTTTATAGACAGTAAAATCACGAAGACAAGTTTTGGGTTCCCATTAAGCAGGACGTACATTAGTCATAGACATCTGATTCCTGCAAGTTAAATGTCAAGGTGTCCTAGGTGCCCAAGGTTCCTTCTCCTACCTCCAGCAGGTCTATCATCCTGGTCATCTGGGAGTAGATAAGGACCCTATGTCCTTGAGACTTGAGCCGAGTCAGGAGGACATCAAGGGCATACAGCTTTCCACTGTCAGTGATGAGGCTCTCCTTGCCTGGGGAGAAGAAAAGGGGGGGAGGAGGGGGAAACTGTATTTAATTGAAGCAGCAAAATCACTCACTGCAAAGCTGTATGCAGCCAAAATTACGACAACCAGGATGCTTGTCATCATGAGAGCAGGAAAGTAGAGAAGAAGGCAAAGCACTGTTCAATCATGATCCAGTAGGGCTCTGAGAAGAAGTATCCTGAAAGAGGGAGGTGTAGGCTCCCTTCCAACGGACAGTTCCCATTCAGATATCTGCTGCTAAGACAAATGAAAGCTTCCCTGCTCCATGTCCTTACTCAGGGGATAACAGGTACACATGGACATTTAAGAGTGAGGTCTATGTCATATCTGCTCTAAGTGACTTGAGAAACTTGTTTTTCCTTCTTCATCCTATCTCTAGATATCTGTTTCTGCTGGTTCTGTGGTTAAATGGTTCACATCTCCTGAAAGCATGAGAATGTCGAGAAACAAGGGCTACTCTTGCCTGTCCCTGGAGACACTTAAATACCAAGAAATGCAAATACACATATCCATTCCTGCCCCTCTGTTTAAATCCAAACTCCTTCTCCTTGATGATTTCAAATAGGTTGGCTGGGAAATGTCATTATCCTAAACTATAATTCAGTAAAGACACTAAGGTTTGTTCAACTTCTCAGAAGGACTGACTTTGGGTTTCTGTGAAATGAAGCTGCTTTTACTCACTAACTTGTGCTTTCTCTTTCCTCTTCCCATTAAAAAGGAAAAAAAAAAAGAGCATTTTAGCCAGAGATCTTTACAGAGCACTTAACTCTCAAATTTTCATCTTATCCATTCAGTATCATTCATCTCCCATCACATTTCAGGAAGTAGAGTTTCCTGTTTGCAGACTGGTCCATAAACATGCCCTGAACAATCACTGCTACTAAGAGGGGGAAGAAATGAGGCTGAAGGGGCCAGGAGATTTTAAGAGTATTATGTGGAAGTGGCTGTGGGGTGCAAAAAGGGAGAGACAAAGGATAGAGAGATGACACAACTAAGCACTAAAAGTAAAAAAGGGAGCTATTAAAAAAACCCATAGTTTATCCCTAGTTTCTGGGTTCAAACCCATGGTTTTTTCCCCTCAGAACTGCAGAGGTTGACTGTTGAGAGCAATCCAAGAGTTCTCAATGGATATTTCTCTGTTCTCGCCACTATCTGCCAAGTGCACAATCATTGTATAAACCGAACGAGAACGGATGTGCTGACAGCACCATAAAAAATCATCAGCCCCTCTGTTTTTGCTACAAAGCCACAGGCCCTGGATGTTTACTCCTCTGCACTGCTGCTTGCCTTTTCCCACCTTCGGAACGCTGCCAGGCCACATCTCTCCCTCCACCACCCCCTCCCTGATGCTGTGGCACACACCTTTGTTCAGCCTCTTTGTTTGGTCCTGTTTAGATTACTGAAATGCTCTTCTTTTTGTTGATCTCCTTACCAACACAATCAAACGACTGCAGCTGGGACAGAACCAAATGCTAGGCCCTCTCCCTGGCACCAAACAAGGAGGCCTGTGTGAATTCCAAGTCTGATCAGGCGGCAACGCTTTCCTAACAACTTCAACGTTTCTCCTTTAATTGGATACCCTGGGATCCCTCAATTTTGATAGCTCCTAAACATTCCCCAGAGTTTCTTTCTTTTTTCATTAAAAGCACAGGAAGGTGGGAAAAAAAAAAAAGAGAAGCCCATATATTTTTCAGTCATTTAGTAGAGTGGGCAAGCTAAGCTCATCAGATTTCTCCAGCAGCCTGCTTATCTTTTCTCTCCATTCACATCCACTCCGTCCACACAAGTATCTTAAAGTATGTAAATCTGTCTTGTGTCTGCATTTTGAGAAGCTTCATCTCAAAATCATGATTCAATGGTTTTCACACATTCCTGCTTCCCACATCTCCTTTCCTTTGCTAACTAGAACAAACTGATGCTAAGAGGAGGAGGCTCAGAGATGAAGATGCACAAAGAACTCTGATGCACCTGAAAGAAGCAACAGTGGTGCCTGTTGTTAGCTGTTCCTGTGTTGTGTGGGAAGGGAAAGCAGATGGACTGGATTTCTTTGGACTACCCTGAAAGAAAAGGCCTAAGCAGAAAGAGACTGCAGCAACAGCCTTCGAATACTGAAGCAAGGAACAAGATTTCTGCTTCTCCGTTAAGCACGTTGGCTCAGCACCCAGTACTTGTCCTTAGAAAGATAGGCAGAAAAAAATGGGTTTTCTTTCCCTGCACACATTGGGGTCTTTTGGGCCTGGCATCCATTATCCAATTTTTTAGGAGCTACCAAAGTTGCACTGGACAACAGCACCACCTGTTGCTAAGCAGGGCAAAGAGCCAAGAAGAGCACAATTCCCTAGAAATTAGGCTGATTGTGCCAAGTCAAACCTCTCTTTAAAACAGAATCTCAAAATGTTGTATAGACCTATCCTACTTTCTTACAATATTGTCTACGATCCTATAGTACAATCTTAACAGTATTTTCACTTAGACACACAAGGCCACAGTATAAGAGTCTGTTTAGGGACAAAATGAATATATCCCATGGCAGTAAAACTAGGCTAATAGATGAAATAACTCCTTTTCCCAAGGAGAGCAGACTTCTGAAAGGACTATACACCTTTCTCCTGGTAAAACAGGGAGATGCAGTCAGAGGTGTGAAACCCAGGAGATTTTGGTCTTTCGGGGACTATTAATGGAACCAACCCTTCCCAAGGAAACAGAAAATGTAAAGGTATAGAGAAAAAAGAAATAAAATACAGGTTCCAGTGACCCCACAACCCCCCACCCCTCGCTGCCCTGCTCCAGCCAGTCTACAGAGCACAATGGGGTCAGTGAGGAGCTGGTTGGTTCTCACAGTAAACAGCCAGTGAGGCTGGCGCTTTTTATCGATGCGAAAAGAACTCAGACACTTCCTGCTATTTAAACAAGGTCCATTTTTCTTTCAAAGAACAGGAAAAGCCACAAGAGATTCCCACAGCGCCAGCAGTAAGCCCTCTACCCCTATACTGGGAACTTTGGAGCCAGAGTGAAGAAGGGAGAAAGAAGAAATAGGGTGTTGTCTTGTTTCTTTCAACACCTGTGCTCTTCTTCTGCCTGGGATTCGATGGTTTCTAGACCTGCTGGATTTTAGTCCTCTATTGCCACTACTAACCAGGCCTGCTTTACAACTGGGTTTTCCCCTTGTTTTCCAACAGTACACCTTCACCCACTGCTTTCAGGTATTCTAAGTCCGCTACGAGGCTGCACACTATATGGCTCTCATAAACTCAAAATGGCATCTTCTAGTCTAAAGCACACCCACAGCTACTACCGGGCTGACCGAAAGTCCCTTCACACTTGGCAGATTCTCTCTTTTGAGCGCTCAGCTCTAGTTTACTTCCATTATATCCAGTAAAAAGAATACAAAGTATCAGAGAATCTGGACAACCAAAACTGACAGGGTAGCTCTCAACTACCACTCCAATCTGCCAGCAGGTGTAAGCAAAGAACATAAGCCTATGAACCCTGTGTTCAGTTTCCTTAAAAGTAGTCTCACTAAAGCAAAGATGAAAACCTAGTTTCCTTTCAACCCTCGACCTTGACTCTAGGAGGTCTGGGAATCTGCGAGCATTTTGGCACAAAACACAGTGTTTTTCTTCTGGTTATCATTCAGATCTCTAGTGCTCCGTGCAGGACACTGTTTATGCTACTTCAACTAGGCTTTCTGAGAGTGACGACATTCTCATTCACCCTACTGGCAATGGCACAACACAACTGTACTCACTCGACCTGGAGCCTTTCCTACCAAGTTTATTTCTACACCCCCCTTTTTTAAGGGTGGCATTCCTTTCTAAGCTGCAAGCTTGTCAAAGGAGAGTACGTAAGCACAAATCTAAAAAACATTTCTCTCTTAAGTCATAAATTACTTCAGTATTTTTACCTATAAAATTAGTAAGGGCAAAACAGGAAACAAACCCCAAGAACTCTGAATTCCAAATATCTAAAGCCACCACATGGAGTATCTCCTCGGTTCCTCTTCCCTTGCCAGAGCGGGCAAAACGCCAAGAGAACAGAGAACTTACCTGGAATCCTGATGAAAGACCAGCCATTCTGAGGCCTGATGCTCCACAGTCCTCCAGCTGGCTCTGGGAAGAACTGGGACCGTCGATTTAGCCAATCTGCTGCCAGTTCAGGGGCCCCATTTAACAAACACTGCTTGGCTGCCAGACTCCCTCCTTCCTTCAGCACTCGCCGCTCATATTCTGCACTTCGGTCATTGCAGTAAGAATCCAATGGCACTGCGGTAACCTGCAGTGAGACACTCACATGAGATAGCTCTTGCACATTTCCTACACTCCAACTTTGAAATCAGACAAATGTGGATAATTCTTAGGTTAGTGGTTTTAACTTCCTTGTTCTGACAAATAAGCTGCCTCTAATAGCTGATTCAGTGAGCTGGTCCAAGGCAAAGGCCAACCTCTTAATAACATGAATCTGCAGCAAACTAAAGATCCAGAGAGTGCTGGAGTCTGCAGAAAAACTGGGATACCAGGTCAGGAATAATTCTATCATGTTTGTATGCATCTCTGATCCAACTTTGCCACCTCCCCCCATTGCTGGATAGTGTTTTTGGCGAAGTTCTATTAGCCATACACAGAATGGGGAGATCAGAAAGGGAGCTGGAGCTACGCAGTCGTTACTAAAGAACGAAAAGAGTTATTGGCCTGGTGCATTTGAAGCTATCTTTAATGCTTTTCTGCCAAAATTCCCAAGTTTATCAAGACTTCTTTCTCCTCTTCCCTGACCAGGTTGCTGACTGACAAATCTAATGAAAGATAAGACAACCTTTCTTGTAGGCCATAAGCTGGGATATGGTGGAGGGGGGGTGGAGAAAGCAACTGCCTGAGACTGGTGGATTCATTTCCTGGCTAGGACAGAGGCTATGCACAAATTCTTATCTCCCCACAAGGTGCAGCAACACTGAAATGCTGCCCCTCTCCCCCCCATGGAATAGAAGGCTCCCGCCAATTAAGAAATGGGCTTTTTAATCCTTTAGTGATCTGGGTCTATTCCCACTCTAATAAGCATCTGTGTATTCAGATAACTGTGAAATCACCTGATTAGAAGCCTGAGTTACCTTCTGTTGAAATTTGGAGGCTGTGATTAGCTGCAAGCTCAGGCTGATAAAAATGCTAAAGTCCCATTATATGCACTAAATTGCTCAGAAAAACCCTGGAGCAAGACCAAGAAATGGGGAGAAATTGGGTATAAGGAGCAAGTGCAGAGGAATGAGAGATCAGAACATAGAACACTGGCCGTACCTAGTTAGCTAGTTTTATTGTTGCTATTATTTCCCAGAAGTGAGACATTTAGGAAAATATATCTTGCTATTAACTTTTCTATCGTCATGCCCATCAATCTTTAGGGCAATGGAATGGCTGTCAAGTTTTGGTATGCATAAGAACCTTCTTGGGAGCTTATCTAAAGTGCAGATTTTGATCCAGAAGGTCTAAGGGACAAGCGAATAGCTCTAGGCTTTTAACGAACACCACGACCCTCAGGCCAAGCCTTAATGCTGCCTTGGGGTACATTTACAGTCAGCTAGCTGACTACGGGGCTGCAGGTGTTTCTGCTGGAGACTAGAAGATACCAAAACAATAGAGCATCATTTACTAATACCACAGCGTCCTCTACTCTGGCTTATAGATGAAGCTGAACTGAGTTGGCTAGAGAACAGTGCCATCTACAGTCCAGACACAAAACTACAGGGAGGGGTTACAGCAAACTGGGCCCCTGCAGCTCCAAAACCCAGACATGCTCACGTATCAATCAGTTTCACACACAGTCCTAGGTGCAGGTGTTGGTAATCTCAAGTGGTCATCTTTACCCACTCCAAAAGGAGTATGTTCTCTTGCTTCCAACTTACTCCTTTTTCCCACCGAAAGCAGAACATAGACGAATGAAGACAGAAATAAAAAACAGGTGGATAGGGGTGTCTGGTGGCTCTGTCGTTAAGCATCTGCCTTTGGCTCAGGTCATGATCCCAGGGTCCTGGGATCGAGCCCCGCATCAAGGTCCCTGCTCAGCAGGAAGCCTGCTTCTCCCTCTCCCACTCCCTCTGCTTGTGTTCCCTCTCTCGTTGTGTCTCTCTCTGTCAAATAAATACATAAAATCTTTAAAAAAAGTTAAAAACATTTTTTTTAAAAAGGTGAATAAAAACTGGATCTTTCCTGCTATGGCCTGTCCTGGCAGTAACTCAGCAGCTATCTACCATCTAGAGTATGAGTCCCAGAACCTCACAATCAATGGTGGCTGTACTTTCATAACAGTGATATAAGCAGCAGTGGTTAGACTATACAAGTTAGACTACTATATGACCAGTTCTATATAGTATATATACTTTTGGATAAATAAAGCGTATTTACTCTTTTCTAACGAGACTCATACTGACCAATTTTACACTCAAACATAACGACTTTGTTTTTGCTGTTGTTTATTTTGTAGAAAAGCAGAACTTATACTGGAATTATACAAACTTTGGGGGGCACCTGGGTGGCTTAGGGGGTTAAGTGTCCGACTCCTGATTTTGGCTCAGATCATGATCTCAGGGTCATAAGATTGGGTCCCACATCAGGATCTGTGCTGGGCGTGGAGCCTGCTCAAGATTCTCTTTCCCTCTCCCTCTGCCCCTCCCCCACTTGCTCTCATGCACGCACTCTCTAAAAAAAAAAAAAATAAAAATAAATATATACATAAGGCCCAGATTCTCCAGATGAAAAGCCAAAAGCTAGAAACTCAGCACAAAGGAAGAGGGAACACTGACACAGGGAAAATGTTTTTCCTGCCTAGAACTCACTCCTAGGCACTCTTGGGAGTTTAAAAAGAAAGCAACTTTCTCCAGTTATAAACTTTCACTTATTTTCCAATTTCATTTTGCTGATATCCTTCCAAGTCCAGGATTGAAAACTAGGTGCTATGCAAGGCCCAAATCTTAGTGAAATATTTTTTATGTTTTGATAAGCTTCTTTGGCAGGAGCCCTGGATCAAGATATATGCAGAATCACAGAATTTCATGTCCTAAGTACGTAAGCAGTGAACTCATGAGGTCCAAAAAGAGGCAAACAAGTCCACTTCTAATTAAACTGTGCTTCCCAAGTCAGCTCTATCCTAGACAGCCTCCACCCATTCTTCTAACCCCAAGTGGCCTTCCTGATAGCTCAGAAGCAGGGGGAGATGAAGCATGATACCATTCTTCCCTCCCCACAACTGGAAATGCACTCTCTTCAGTCTCACATGAGCTAACCTCTGTTTCTTGCTTCATTAACTGCCTAAACTATAGTATCTTCAAGGGCTATCTCCTCAAGCATTTAGCGCGTCCTTCCCGAGGACGTGTATACTCCTGCTCTAGCTCTAGGAAGCGTGACCACTCCAAGCGCTTCAGTTTTTTGGTAAGATGGATTTCCAGGGTCTTAGTTTATTAACCCTGCAGAATTGTCTCCTCAGCTAATGAGAAAACAGCTCCTATAATTCTTTCTTTAGTGGCACAGTTCTTCCCGAACTCACCCTAAAGTTTCCACAGCACAAGACAGGGACATTAATTTGTTTTAGCTCAAGGCTAAGGTTAAGACTTCAAAGAAGTCAGTTTTCCCCACCACAGTTGGGTTAGAAATCAATGTAAGATAATCAAGGTATCTCAGGATTATTCACACTCCAGGCCTGATCTGAAAGGTAAAAGCTTGCGTATGAGTGTATAAATAAATATTCAGACATATTTAAAACTCCCCTTCCTGTCCATATAACCATGGTGTAATTACTCCCATTTCAGGTTTGGTATCTGCTATGTGAAGAAACTCTACAATTACAGAGGGAGGGGCTGAGTAGGAAAGGAGGGTGCTGGGGCAGAGTGCTTCAGCCAAATGATACAAAGTTTTCTCCTGTTCCCTGCCCACCACCCCACCTTTATGCTATTCTAGCCTTCTTCAAGCTAGTCACTATTTACTGTTCTTTAGGGAAACAGCAGCATCAGGTCCAATAGCTTAGATTTTGGGCTCCTCAGAAAACAAATCTCCAGCTGTACAGCTGGGGTACTGCATGTGTATGTTGGGAGAGTGGGGTTGTTCTTCAGAGTGGTTGGCTACAGAGCTCTGAGTGGAACAAATGAAGAATTTTTATGCCTGTAAATGCAATGACAGCCCAAGGCAGCTCATTTTTTAATTGGCTCTATAAATCACTAGGGATATGAGAAGTAAAAATATCTAGACATCCCTCTCTGAAATCTAGACTTCCTCTTAAAAGGCCTCTCAGTATACACATCAGATTGGGAGGGTGAGAAGGAAATGAACCACACAACTATGAAACCTGAAGACCACTTTCTATAGAAGCAGCTGACTTTAGATGTTTTCTAGAAAAGGTGCATTTCCCTGCATTGACTTAAGCTTCAAAGACCAAAAATGCTTTGGAAGAACAGGATACATAGAAAATCTAAATACTTTTGGGCGCCTGGGTGGCTCAGTCATTAAGCGTCTGCCTTCGGCTCAGGTCATGGTCCCAGGGTCCTGGGATCGAGTCTCACATCGGGCTCCCTGCCCCGCGGGAAACCTGCTTCTCCCTCTCCCACTCCCTCTGCTTGTGTTCCCTCTCTGTGTCTCTCTCTGTCAAATAAATAAAATCTAAAAAATACTTTCTATTTAGATAGCCAATATAAATCACAGTTGACAGTGGCCTGGAAATCAAGTTCATGTAGTACAGGGTCAGCAGAAAGAAGAGAAGGCAGGCAGGAGTCAACGGGACTCAGTATCACCATCATCTCATTTCCATTCATCAACTTTCTTGGGACCCCCTGCCAGATTCTGACCTTAGATAACTTAACAAAGGATGTAAGCTGATGTAAATAATGACAGAAAAATATCACTAAGGAAGATTCAAAAGGCTCCACCTTCTTTAAACGAACTGTGAACATAGTAGACCCTCTAGAATGAGTGGAGAAAACAAGGTAAAACAGAGAAGGGTGACAAACATCGGCCTCTTAAAAGAGTTTTCCTGGCTAACTGAAAGATGCTCCTTAGAGCAAAAGGAAATGAGCCGGGAAGACAGAAACTTGCTCTCTGCTCTTACCACAAGAGTCTGGCGTATCTCTACTCTGCCCCTTTCCCTTCACATACTTGTTCAGAGTTGTAAGAGCTTCTGTCTAGCTCTGATCAATGACAGCAAAGAATGGAAGAGGTAAGCAGAGTAAAAAACAGCACTGTGTGAAGGGGAGCCTTTGCAGCGATGCTGAGGGCAATCACCAGAGTGCCCTGCTTTGATAAATGGAGTGTTAGGAAGGCTCTAACAGGTGCTCAGTGTTGAAACCACAACAGAAATTGCTCCCAACTTGCAAATAAAACTATGACTGTTGAATGGTGAATAGAGAGCAACAGTCACTTTTCAGAGGGAACATACCTGTGAACCACAGTCTAGGCAGGGCTGCTGAGGAAAGCAAGAGAACATCAGACTAAGAAGTTTCTTGATGCTGGAGTGTTATGTTTCCTTTTGTTATCTGGAGACTGCACTGAGGCGAGAAGGCCAGATCAAATCTTCCTCCCAATCTGGCCCCCTCCTCTAAAAAGCCCTCAAAAACCTCAATGCAGGTAACAAATGGCTCCCTCTCCTTTTCAAATATTCCACTGTCCCTGACCCTGCTGTTTGGTGATAATCTACCTGACAGATGGCTTGTTCCCATGGTAGTTTAGAGCCTGACTGAGGAGAGGAACTACACACGAGAGATATGGTCAGGGAAAGAAGCCATTCTTATCTACCATACAACAGTTCTCAAACCAACACAATTTAAAGGGAGGAGTACTGTCTTGGGAAAGCCAGGACCACGTACGTCCTCTAAATAGTGAGGATTTATGTTTCTCAAAGTCCAAACAGCTTAAAACAGTCCTGTTTAAGAAATGGAGCTCTTAAAAGAGGGTTTATTCCTTCAAGTATCATCTATTTTGTCTCTTCCCTCCTGTGGCACTTACTCGTGGACTGGCCACACACAAAAAAGATGGCAGTTCAGTGAGCAGGCAGCAACGAAGCGAGGAGGTAGCTGATCTCCGCTGATGGATGACCTGGTCTGAATAGCCACTCACTGCTTTACAGTGGCTGCTGAAAACCAGAGACTACAAAACAGAAATGCAAATTAGTGCCACTGGCAAGTATGTTTTAATGCAAGCAAAATGGAAAAAATGTCACATATTAAACATCTGACTTAAACACATTCTTCTTAGTGAATATTATTAATTCTAATAAACAATAAACCAGTATTTGAACCAAATGTATAATATAGCCAAAGCTCATGTTAATTTTAAACCATGGTTTTATTAATATACTGTAAGCCAAGTGGCATTTCTAATTCTACCTTTTTCTGGAAGAGATACTGTTAATTGTAAACAGTTAGAACATAACTTTCATTAGACAAAACAATGTATATGTGGGGGGAAGTCTGGTTCATTTGTTACACCATGGATGCAAACTCACGTCTTAAATTAAAAACATGATGGCTAACAATATTTCCTTCTAAATTTTTCTTCAAGGCCCATTTTTTTAAGTGATTTTATTTTTAAGTAATCTCTACAACCAACAACAAACTTACAACCCCGAGATTAAGAGTCGTATACTCTACTTACCGAATGAACCAGCCAGGCATAAGGCACATCTGCTTAGCATCACACATGTATATTAACAGTGCATGTACAACTGAAGTACATGGGTTTGAAATGTGTGGATCCAGTTATACATGGTTTTTTTTCCAAAAATAACTCAACAATACTGTAAATGTATTTTCCTTATGATTTTAATAACTTTTTTTTAGCTTACTTTGTTGTAAGAATACAGTATATAACACATACACAAAATATGTGTTAACTGGCTGTTTATATTATTGGTAAGGCTACCTGTCAACAGTAGGCTGTTAGTCATTAAGCTTTTAGGGAGTAAAACGTTATATGTGGATTTCTGACTGCAGACGGGGTCAACATCCCTAACCCCTGCATTGTTCAAGAGTCAACTGTAGTTCTAGCAAGGTTAGCTGTTTCATTTATTCAGTGACATCAATACAAGTGGTCAGGAAAAGCAAACAATATTGCTTTAGTTCTTTTATCTGACCTTTTTAAAAAAAATATTTTGTCAGAGAGAAAGAGCGAACAAGCAGGGGGAGTGGCAGGCAGAGGGAGAAACACACTCCCTGCTGAGCAAGGAGTCCGATGTGGGACTTGATCCCAGAACCCTAGGATCATGACCTGAGCTGAAGGCAGCCGCTTAACTGACTGCGCCACGCAGGCGTCCCTTATCTGACCATTTTTTAAAAAACATAAATTCTTCATTTATATTACCTTACCAATACATTTTTAACAGACTAAAAACTCAGAGTAAAGCTTCATTTTATAAGCTTTCATGAGAAAGATTTTTTTAAAAGTATGGAATGTTGGGGTGCCTGGGTGGCTCAGTTGGTTAAGCATCTGCCTTTGGCTCAGGTCATGATCCCAGGGTCCTGGGATGGAGCCCCTCAACAGGCTTCCTGCTCAGCAGGGAGGCTGCTCTGCTCCTCCCTCTCCTCCCCACTAGTGTCCTCTGTCGCTATCTCTGGCTCTCTCTCTCAAAATAAATAAATAAAATCTTTTAAAGAAAGTATGGAATGTTCACATAAAAGAATCTGTCAGTGGGATTACAGTGTTCTTTACCGCAGATGCAATTCTTTCTTCAGTGCAATGTTAGACATTTTATCTTTGGATCTTCATTCTTGATTACTTCACTTTTTCTCTTTATTGTTTTCTCAGATAAGGCAGGTTGGTAACCTAAATACCCATACAGATGAAGATAATACATACACAAGGTAGGCAAATTTATACACTGGTACAAGGTCAAGAAAACAAACTGCAAGATGAACAGTAACCAGGACTCTGTACAGAAGAATAGTTATAATTCCAGTACCAAAAGCTTCCAGGACCGAATCTCTTCAAGGCTTCTTTGTTCGGTAGGTATCTTTCTCAAAGTAAATGGGCTCTTCAGGATCACACTTTGAGAGAAGCCATCTTAAGTTGTCTAGCAGGATATGTGTATCATAATCTGTTTTCCAAAAACCAATCAGCATTTTCTGAATAATGGTCATGAACAAACTGAAAGGCCTGAACTGTTTCTAGGAGAGTTGGGCTGTCTCCAGTGGTTTCTAACCACACTGTATGGAAGTCTTTACAATGCTTTATTACAACATTAGGTCCACATAGCTTTGACATGTTTGATATTTTCCTCTAGATGTGGACGTCCCTGTCGGTACCCAAAAAAGAATTTTAACCTTTTGATAGTTTTTCAATAATATCTGCATTCTCATCTTTATGTTGGCTAGCATCTGCATTGAAGTTCATCTGCCTTGCTACATATTTACGTCCATTACCTTCTGAATGCCTAGGGTAAGGATCATTACAAAGATTATTAGTCCAGGTATCACCCTGTTCTTCCAATACTAGATACTGGATAGGTAAGAACATATACTTAAAACAATCCTATTCCTAATGCACAGATGAAGATAGTCCATCCTCTTGTTTTTTGCAAGCACATTTTCTATTATTGGTGGTAAGCACCCTTGCCCCTCCTAAGGGGTGGAGAGAAAAGAGTCTAGTTTACTGCTCATGTCACTGAGCTACAGTAGTAGTTCAGGACTGCTAGTTAGGGTGTCTACTGCCACTCAGAGGCTGAGGCAGCAGCAGTAGCTGACCTAAAGACCTCTGAATTGCTTACTAACTTCTAAAGAGCAGTAACTAAACAATGTCTCTGCCAGGGATCTCTTAAAGTCAGCCTCATTTTAAGTATTCTCAAATGGCAAAATTCAACAAAGCCTGTTTATTTCATTCCTAGAATATAAAGGTAAAAGATGAAAGAATGAACATTTCCTTCAATTATTTTCTCTTCAACATTATAGTTATTAGCAAGAAAGAGTTACAACAGTCACTGTAGGGAGTCCTTTTAACACAGTATGTTATTTGTGACACCTTTCCGGAAAAAGTCAAATGATAATTCTACTCCCAGGGGTGGTCATTCCCAAAATAAAACATGCTCACTTGTCTTACATGAGCTAGGTTAAAATGATATTCTCACTGGAAGTCACTAAAGGCAGGGTGATTTGTAGCTTTGATTTTAGATTAAAAAAAAATTCACTAGCTCAAAATGCTCATACACAGCCTTAGCTTTAGAGAAACCCTGACCACCTCCAGCATATTTTACTCAGTCTGTACTTTTCTACATTATTTTCTCTTAACCTTGGTTCCCTCAATTTCTTCCTTAGGATAGGTGGTCCTTAATACCACATTACCCACATTCCCTTCACGTAATGACATGAACTACTAGACACTGCTACCTACAAAAAAATTTAATGTTTAACACAGAAGAACACAAAGGACACCTTAAACACCACTGCATAAGATGCTTAGGTGAGTAGGTGAAAGAGGGACAGAAAAGTTTCATTACTGCTTTAGTCTGTTTTGGCCTAGAACAAATTAGAAAAAAAGACACAGAATGTCACACTATGGGAGACATGATTTGGTTATGATGTGGGCACAGGTTCTGCTGTTCCTTCCTGTCCCTTCCTCATGCTCTTGAGGGTCTTCATTACCCTGTAGGCACTGGCAGCTGTATGTGTCTTGCTACCAGAACGACAACATGCACATAGCAGAGAAGTTAGGCTTTTGTCTTTTGGCACTACACAAAAGTCTCAATGGAAAATAAGTAGGGCAGGAAGACAGGCCCCCCACCTGTAAACTTCTTGCCACAGTACAGCACAGGAAAAACACACAGATGTTTTCCCCTCAGATATAGAGTTACCCACTTAACAAGGGGCCATATTTTATTCTCCATGTCTTGTTTAAAATTAAAAGGAACATTTATGTTACCATTAGGTCCTCATTACTCAGAAATTAATTTTCTGCTTTTGTTCTTAAAGAATACATCAAACATAGGTACAGAGAAAAGGTCTCACTTTATTATTATTATTATTTTGCTTTTTAAGCTTTTATTTTAATTCCAGTTAGTTAACATACAGTGTTATATTAGATTCAGGTGTACAATATAGTGATTCAACATTTCCATAAACCACCTGGTGCTGTCATGACAAGTGCACTCATCAACCTTCCCTCAACCCCCTTCCCCTCTGGTAACTGTCAGTTTGTTCTATAAAATTAAGAGTCTATGAGGAAAGGTCTCACCTTAAATGAAAGGGTGTAGTGTTTATAGATCAACTGCTAGACTAAATGGATTCTATTTTCAGATATTTTAAGTGACCAAACAAAAAGAGAGAAAATAAAGCACAGAAAAACCCTGAATACAATGGCTTCCCAGAGCTTTCCACAAGGGACATTGGCAGCTTTCATGATCTCAGGAAATAACATATATAAATACTCTAGTTGCAAATTAACATTTAGCAGATGAGTTTTTTAAAACTTCCTGTTCGGGATTCTTCATCAATAGCCAGTCAAAGCTCTCTAAGCATAAAATAGAGAACAGTGTTTAAAACTTACACACACACCACTCTTTTCAAAAACAATTCCTTATGTTTAGACCCTTTTGCTTATTTTAAATTGCAAAATCTGAACTGCCCCCAATTTTTATGACCTAGCTCACAAAAGCTGTGGAGTATGTAAAGCTTTTGACACACATGCTGCCTAAGTGGCTATTACCATGACAACAGTTCCACTGAGACAGATACAGGAGGTGGAATCAATGCTGGTACAGGTTTCCCTTGCTACCCGAAAGTAGAGAATTCCTCTGAAAACTTTTGTAAGCTGAAATAGCATAAAGCAAAGAAGCAATTACCATTAAACTCTATGGAAAAATTTTTGAGCATTCCCGGACCCCTCAAAATAACTCTTTTCGGCTTTTCCGATACCTTAGGACACACCTTGCTAACAGATGCACAAAATAAACTGAGATACAGCACAGACGCACACAGACACGGTTGAAAGCTATGGCAGCTGGATGCTGAGTCTAGTGCCTGGGCAGGGAGCCGGGCGGTGCCACTCTCACTGCTCCGGTACACAGGGCTCTGTAAGGGCTCCGTGCCAAACAAATGCTGAATGCTACTTCCGCTTTTTGCCTTTTTTTGGAAAAAGCAAAAGTCCTCTTCAGATCCCTTTTGATTAGTGAAACAGGTATGAATGTAGGTCTTTCTTAAAAGCCAAGTGGCATAACCGTGAACTTTTGAAAAGAGGGGGACACCTTGTATTCTGCTTCTGCCAATCATCATTTTTAACTGGATATAGCATAAAATCTGCTTTGCCTCCCCAAAAGATGACTACATGGTATATATCCTATAGATTCTGGATTTTCTTTATTCTTCTAAGCAAAACAAGATTAAAATATGTGTGAAACATGTACTCTTTAACCCCTACAAAACTGTACAAGAAAGGAGCTCTGGCGAGAGCTCACAATGGGGAAGGAGGTGTGTGAGACTGAATTTATGAAAAATTTGAACTAACTACTATTCCTTCTTAAAATTCTCACCAGTACAGCCGGGGGGAACACAATAAAATTCAGTGGAACACAGTGAACCATGCTGGCTTTTGTTCCACAAGTATCACAAGAGAAAAAAATATCAGACAAGCAGTCATGTCAAGTAAGAGAGTTTAAAAGGCCCTAAACTTTGTTTAAAACACCTGTTAAGTGTCATCCAATCTGTATCCTTAGCCTAGTTCCTTAGTTCCTTCATGTGTATTTATCATCCCAAAGCCACTATTATGAGAATAGTACTTGTTTGAACTCTGTAACACAGAATTCGAACCTAACATTCACTGCAGAGTGAGAACAAGGGTTTTAAGGCACCCCTGGGAAAAAAGCTTCTCACTGTCCAGATTCATTCATATCCACAGTGGGAGAGAAGGAGATGAGGACTGGGTTAGACCGCTGGATGACTCAGTAGTATGGGATCTGAGATAGCTTACCAGGAACAAGATGACAACATGTAGCCAAGCCAACACTCATTACCTGTCTTCTTAGAGGAATAGGAACAAAGCCTTTACCTGGATCCAATGATAGGAAGCTATATTTAAGAGACAGGCTGCCGGAACAATAACTACTACTCTTCATAAAGCAAATGAAGGCACAGAAAAGAATGAAGAATTTTCTGCAGTAAGAGGACAAAGCTGCATGTGGAAAAATTAATTCAAAGCTAATTTGATAGCTTTAAAGGAATTTTATGGGGTGCCGGGGTGGCTCAGTTGTTAAGTATCTGCCTTCGGCTCAGGTCATGATCCCAGGGTGCTGGGATCGGGCCCCATGTCAGGCTCCCTGCTCAGCGGGGGGCCCGCTTCTCCTGCTCCCCCTGCTTGTATTCCCTCTCTCGCTCTCTGTCAAATAAATAAACAAAATCTTTAAAAAAAAATAAAGGAATTTTACTTGAAATTATTATTTGAATAGTACAAGAGAAAGAATTCTACACTTGCTTCCAATTTTAGCATTTCCCCTTGTCTTTGCTCTCAGGTCTATCCACTCAAGAATAATCCCAAGGGTGCCTGGCTGGCTTAATTGGAAGAGCATGCCACTCTTGACCTCTGAGGGTTGTGAGTTTGAGCCCTATGTTGGGGGTAGAGATTACTTAAAAAAAAGGGGGAGGGGGAGGTGCCTGGGTGGCTCAGTCATTAAGTGTCTGCCTTCGGCTCAGGTCATGATCCCAGGGTCCTGGGATTGAGCCCCACATCCAGCTCCCTGCTCTGCGGGAAGCCTGCTTCTCCCTCTCCCACTCCCCCTACTTATGTTCCCTCTCTGGCTGTGTCTCTCTGTCAAATAAACAAATAAAATCTTAAAAAAAAAAAAATCCCGAACTTCATCTTTAAAAACTGATCCTGAACATGGAATCACTTGTATATTTTTCCATCAAAACTTTGTTGTTTTAAAGATTTTCTTTTTTTAAGTAATCTCTACACTCAGTGTGGGCTCAAACTCACAACATCAAGAGTGGCATGCTCCACTGGCTGAGCCAGCCAGGTGCCCCACTTCCATTAAAACTTTGAAACAAAATTTGTATTTACTTTGCGTAGTAAAATGAGCCTATTCCACTTTTTAGGACCACAAAAGAAAGCAAAGCAGAGAGCTGGAGAAATAGCATCTCTTCATAAATAATCAAGGTTACATAATCAGAATTAAGCTGGCAAATCAAATGAACATGCAAGATACAGAATACAACACAGACTGCAATGAAAAAAATTTTGCTTGCAAGGACTTAGAGCTTATGAGCAATGAATTCCTGCTTAAGATGAAAGCCAGACATTCTCCTGTATTTAATACCCTCCCCAGCTGAAGTTTGCTGTGGCTAATAAAATTGTGAACAAGATGAGTGACACAGAGTGCAGGGAGAGATACCAACATCCTTTAATCAATTTAAGAACTTTTATGATGTCACAGTCAGAACCCATCAATAGCCTAGGCCAAAATCTCAGAACTAGAAATACCAAAACAAACTTTATAATGAAATAACTAATATAAAGGTATCAGCCCAGTAGTAAGAGGCTATGGTCATTTTAAGGTATGTTCAGAAATTCTTCGGTAACTTTCTCCTCAAAAGGCAGAACCTAGTTCCTTCCCCTCTCCTAGCATGACTTCCAAAACTAGATCATAAAAGGCACTGTGCCTTCCTTACTCGCGCCCCACCCACCGCCCCCATCACTTACCCTGGGGAAAGCCAGCTGCCATGTCATGATATGCAAGCAGCCCCATGGAAAAGTCCACACAGCAAGGAACTGAGGCCTCCAGCCAATAGCCAGCATCAATTTCCTAGGCATGTATATAAGCTACTTTGGAAGTAGATCCTATGGCTCTAGTCAATCTTTCAAATAACTGTAACCTTAGCTGACGGGAACTTTTGTAAGTTTTCTGAGCTAGAACCACCTACCTAAGTTGCTCCCAAGTTCCTGATCAACAGAAACTGCAGGGCTAAAATAACTGACATACAATAAAATCAATGAGTGCTCAAACAAGTTACCAATCCCACATTTCTTAACCTCCAAGGGAATGTTAGAACTCTTCACAAATTCTATTTTAAATACTGATGTTATAATTTTAGGCTGGGGGACATTCCCTCAAATGAGAATACACACCAAGTTCCAAAGGCAAAACCAACACAAATACAAAGCACCACTATTAAGGCATTCAGGAAACATTTACTTTTTTGTGTGCAAGACCACAAAGACAAGAGGGACTATACAAAATGTCCAAACACCTGAATTGTGTTCTCACTTGGGGAAGAAAAAGGAATGATAAAAAAATAAAAATAAAAAATAAAATGACAGAACTTAGTAACACTTTTTTTTTTTTTTTTAAAGAGTTTATTTATTTGACAGAGAGAGACACAGCGAGAGAGGGAACTTAAGCAGGGGGAGTGGGAGAGGGAGAAGCAGGCTTCCCATGGAGCAGGGAGCCTGATGCAGGGCTCGATCCCAGGACCCTGGGATCATGACCTGAACAGAAGGCAGAGGCTTAATGACTGAGTCACCCAGGCGCCCCAACACTTTCTTTTTTCATGTTAAGCTTAGTTTCAGAGCTTCCAGAAATAGTAAAACTTTCTTTGTGGTAGAGAGTACCTTTCCATTAACTAATTTCCATTAATACCATTTTACCAGTATTCACTGGAGTTTTCTACCATATAAAAAGGGTAGTTAACCACTTTGCAATCCCACCAATTATCTCTCTTGCATGTTCAATTTCCTTCTTTGTGGGCTTTTTCCATTTTAGTCTTCAAATGAGTCTCCTCTCCCCTACAAATTCAACTTTGACTTAAACCCAGTGTCCCTCCTTAAATACCTCCCTATTCTTCTTTTTAACTGTCACACTTCATTGCACACTTCATGTGCTCTTCACACTTTCTAACTAGAATCTCTCTCCCTGTAAATCCCTGCATCTGGGCCTTCTGTGTTCTATCTAAACTCACAACAACAAAAGCTACTAATCTCATCCCTGTGTATTTGCTTTAAACTTAATATAGAATTTATCATTCTCTTGGATCTTCTCTTGAACTCTGGGTTTCAGAAGTGATTCCTTCACTGACAATGCTCATCCATACCAAATCAATCAGAGTCCCTTGACCCTTTCTTTAAGATTTATTTATTTTTTCTGGGGGCAGGCAGAGGAAGAGGAAGAGAGAGTCTTAAGTAGACTCCGCATGGGGCTTGATCTCATGACTCTGATATGACAAGCAGAAATCAAGAGTTGGGGGCTTAACCATCTGTGCCATCCAAGAGCCCCATTGACCCTTTCTCTATAATTTTCAGTTACTACCATTTCTGTTGAGTCCTTAGTACCTGATACTTGCAACCTTGTTTAACAGACTCCTTAATATGGACCCCTGGTGTCTCATCTTTCATGACACCGCACTCTGAGATTAATCTTCATCAAATACCAATGACCGAGATCCCCACTGGTGTGCTTAGTGATCTGAGTGATTAAATGGCCTTCGTGAAACTGGCTATCAGATTACTCCTTCCAATGGCTCAACAGTAGCCACCAAAAGTTTATTTCCCCAAGACTACAATGATAGCATCTATGTAACAACACAAGACAAAAAGAGGCTGAAACTCCTGGTTTAATATCTAAACCCCAAGAGAGTGGCATTTAAAGACTCCTACAACTTACCTTTCTAGCCCTTTCTTTTGTTTAGCTCCAGTGTTTAACTTGGAATATCCTTCCTCCTACCCAGATCCCTATCACTCAAAGTCCAACTTAACACCATTTTAGGCACCTGGGTGACTCAGTTGGTTAGGTATCTGCCTTGGGCTTGGGTCATGATCTCAGGGTCCTGGGATCAAGCCCCACGTCGGGCTCCTTGCTCAGCTGGGAGCCTGCTTCTCCCTCTCCCTCTAATAAATAAATAAAATTAAAAAAACATAAAATAACACCATTTCTATAAAAACTTCTTTGTCCATTTCAATCTAAGGTGATTTTCCATTCTGAACTTTACCACTAATCATCCACCACCAATCTGGCAATTAATTATGTCTTCTTTCAATTCTTGAGTCATTTTTGTTTTTAAAGTCTTTCTAAGAGGCGCCTGGGTGGCTTAGTTGGTTAAGCGTCCAACTCTTGGTATTGGCTCAGGTCATGATGTCAGGGCCGTGAGACTGAGCCCTGTGTCCGGCTCCACACTCAGCCGGGAGTCTGCTCAAGATTCTCTCTCCCTCCCTCTGCAAGCCCCCACCCCACCCCAGGCTCTCCTTCTCTCAAATAAATAGATCTTTAAAAAAATAAAGTCTTTTTAAGTTTGTGTGTTTTTACTACATGCATGAATGACTTCTCAAACCAGAAAGCAGGGACCCTGATTGTTAACACACCTTGCCCACAGCAGACACTGCTAACAGGTTGGTAAACAACATTAATTATATATGCTCTCTGTGGGAGTAGACTGACATTGAGAGGAGGTGATTCTAAAGGTAGTCTGACCAGCAGAAAAAAGGAGCATCAGAGAACCCCTGATCATTAAGCCAATACCAAATTCTACCACCAGAGATTCATTCAATCAATAAGTTCTTCTGACATATAGATTGATGCACCCATTTACTCCAAATGGCCTTGGTATTGAACAATTAAAAACAGCATGAAGAGGGGCGCCTCGGTGGCTCAGTCGTTAAGCGTCTGCCTTCGGCTCAGGTCATGATCCCAGGGTCCTGGGATCGAGCCCCAGGGAGCCCGCTTCTCCCTCTCCCACTCTGCCTGCTTGTGTTCCCTCTCTCTCTGTGTCTGTCAAATAAATAAATAAAATCTTAAGAAAAAAAAAAACACAGCATGAAGAAAGAGAGAAGGGTGTGTTAAGAAAAAGGAGTACTTCCCCCAGTAAATACTGGGCCCTCCCCTTTATCACCATTCCTTACTCAATTAGGCTTTCTTTACTATCCAGACTAGTGGTCTACAAAGAAAGCTTCATATACAAGATTCACAAGGTAAATAATATTAACAGGTTAGGCTAAGTGTATCATTTTAAAGAAAAAAATACACAGGTATAGTCAAAATGGATTAAACATATTTTAGTAACGGGGGTATAACCAAAAAATGTGGGGACCAGTGGCCTATATATCTACAATGTTGAAGAGTTTAAAATAAGATTTATGAGATGATTCTAAAATTTACGTAAGAATGCAAAGAGCTAAGAACAGCCAAGGCAATACTGAAGGAAGATGAAGCTAGAAAATCTGTGCTACCAGAGATCAACTTATTATGAAGCTATAGTTCATACAGGGTGGTACTGGTTCAAGCATAGACAAATGGACCAATGGAACAGAAAAGAGGCCAGAAACAGATCCAAACATGTACAGCTACCTATCTTGCAAAAGTGATGCTGAGGGCAGTAAGGATGGTCTTTTCAATAAACAGAGCTGGGTAAAATCTCTATCTATATGCACATAAAAAAAAAAAAAAAAAGACAATCCTTACCACAGACTAAAAAACCACCACAATTCTCTGTAGATTGGAATGTGAAAGGTAAATAAAAAAAACTTATGGAGAAAAATACAGAGGATAATCTTCATAACCTTTGTATACAGGCAAAGATTTCTTCAACAGGACACAAAAATATAACTATTTAACAAAAGACACCACTGAGAGTGCAAAAGTAAGCTCCAGAGTAGAAGATAATCTGCAAT
The DNA here is from genome assembly GCF_003265705.2 of Callorhinus ursinus. Classification (NCBI taxonomy): domain Eukaryota; kingdom Metazoa; phylum Chordata; class Mammalia; order Carnivora; family Otariidae; genus Callorhinus; species Callorhinus ursinus. The sequence continues at coordinate 8,115,330 of NW_027397087.1, forward strand.
ACAGAAGGGCTACAAATCACTACAAAAACAGACAGCCTCATAGAAAAATAAGCAATATCTTGAATAAGAATTCATAAAGGAGGTTATCCAAATGGCTAATAAGCATTAGGAAAGGTATTTAGTATCATTATTCATAAGGGAAATGTAATTTAAAGCCACAAAGAAAGGCTGCTAAAATGAACAAATAATACAACATTCTGGCAAGAATGTGGAACAACCAGAACCTCTCATACGCTGTTAATGATAGTGAAAACACTGGTGCAACTGTTTGAATTTTCACTAAAAGATGTGTACAGTAATACAACAGTAGTATCTGTAACAACAGAAACTAGAAATCACCCAAATATTTGCCCACAGTAACTCTTGGGAAGGCAAGGCAGTGGAGAGGAAAAGTGAATGAAAGTGGACACAAGGGACTTCTGTAGTAGAGTTCCAGTACTGATTGTGAAGTAACTCAGCTGTATGTACACTTATGATTTATGCACTTTCCTATATGCATGTTAATATCTCTAGAAGGACAGCCAAGGCAACAAAAGACAAGATATAAAAAGTTTTATATGCTATACTTATTATTTCTCTCCTAATCTACTTGGCTTGTTGTCTACTAAAGCAAAGCAAATGCTCATTTTTTTCAGAATCAAGATAGCTGCTTTTTAGAATCATGAGTTCAAATAGTTGCTAATTAATTGTTAGAAAAAAAAATTTTTTTTAACTTCCCTAATAACTTCGTTAGGGTACTGGTTATCACTCACGAATTTTCTTCCTACCCCCACAATCTTTAAAGATGGACTCCACAATTATGTCAGTCCTTTTCTAATCTTTCAAGACTTTTCTCATCCTTCCTAAGTTTGTAATTCACCATTTGAATTACAGCAAATATCTCAAGTTATACTGTCAGGACATTTACTGAAAATAGTAAGCATGGTTAGGTATAAGTCTATTTCCTGTGAAAACAAAAAACTCTTGATTCCACAGTAGCAGGATCCCTATTTAAACAAAGTGGTCTTCCACAGGATTTGTAAATTATATTAACAATGCCAGAAGTGGTTTTTTTAGGCCTCAAAAACAGCAAACAAGTCTTATCAGGAATGATAGGCACAAAGCAAACATGATGAATTTATCCCACACATAAGAGCCCAAGACCTTATATTTAAAACCAACCGAAAAACTTAAACATCAGCACAACAGATAATTATTACACTGAAGTCTTAGCACTGTTAACTAATATTTGATGTTTTCTTTTTAAAAAACCCATTTTTGTCAATTTATTTTATTTTATTTATTTATTTTTATTTTTTAAAGATTTTATTTATTTATTTGAGAGAGAGAATGAGAGAGAGAAAGCACGAGAGAGAAGAGGGTCAGAGGGAGAAGCAGACTCCCTGCTGAGCAGGGAGCCCGACGTGGGACTCGATCCCGGGACTCCAGGATCATGACCTGAGCCAAAGGCAGTTGCTTAACCAACTGAGCCACCCAGGCGCCCCTAGATAAATGTTTCTTGAATAAGAAAAACTCAGTTCAGGGGTGCCTCGCTGGCTCAGTCATTAAGCGTCTGCCTTCAGCTCAGTTCATGATCCCAGGGTCCTGGGATCGAGCCCCACTTCGGGCTCCCTGCTCAGTGGGGAGCCTGCTTCTCCCTCTCCCACTCCCCTTGCTTGTGTTCTCTCTCTTGCTGTGTCTCTCCCTGTAAAATAAATAAGTAAAATCTTGAAAAAAAAAGAAAAGAAAAGAAAAACTCAGTTCAGAGAAACCAGTGTGAGAAACAGGACAGTAGTGGTGGCAGGCACATTCTAACAAAGCCATTCTTGGGGGGACAGTTCCCATAATAAACTACTTTGCTCAAGTTTGGATCGGCTGGGTTCTTTCAAAATTATTTATACAATCTTTGAATACCAGGGATATAACAGGTAAATACCAGAATATACTAAGACAGAGATGGACCTTGACTACTAACTACAAGTCAGGATAACTACACAGTGAAATGGCATTCAGCTCTCTGAGCAATTTCTGAAAGTGAGACTCTTCCTTAAGTTCCAAATGTCAGTTTCATTCTTTTGACTATTAAAAAGAATGATCCAGAATCTTCTACATGGTGACTCTATGTATCTAGTCCTCTGACTATTCTAATATTATGAGGTCATATAATGCTGTATTTTTCAAACTGTGATTAGTGAGGGTCATGAAATCATTTTTTAGTGGGTTCTAACTAACATAAAGGAAAAAAAGAACTAAAAAAATTCAGAGTACATTGTACATGAAGGTTAAGTACAGTCTTGTGAATATTTTGTTATAAAAATTTATGTATATATATGTAGTATTTCGTGTATCTACATACTTACCAGGTGGTGATAAAAAATATTCTTAAACATTCTTGAGTTATAGTCACACTTCAAAAGCCACAGATATAATGGCTTTATTATACTTTTATTAATTGTTACACATGGAGTCTCAACAAAGTAATTCTTTATTCAGAAGTTAGGTCAATCTTTGAGGCTAGATAACATATAAAGACCATTCTGCTTAGTTGAAAGCAACAATTTCTTATAACAGATCAACAAACCCTGACAAAATACACTGCGTGGTTGATATTTTAATATATACATGTTGGAGATGAGGATGATGAGACCAAAAGCAGAGCAGTGTTTCTACATACACAGAATTACCTTTCAGCTACCCTTGACCTACTGGTTGTGTACATGGTAAGCCCCTATGAGAGCAAATGTCCATTCACAACATGAAATAAAATTAAAGAGGAAGTGAAAGTGAATCTAACTTCAATTAGATAACCTTACAGATTTCACTACCAACTTCCCATAAGGCACATGACCCACATCTGAATTTCTCAGGAAATTCATTAATTGATATAAGGACCTCACTGAACAAATACAATGAACATACTACTGTATTTTCAGAAAGCAGAAGAATACAAATAAGGGAAAGAGGATCTTTGAGTGTTAAGACAGTTGCAGGTATCTACATAAGAAGGCATAATAAACCCTTAGGAGAATGGTGCTTCCTGTACCAAAAGTAAAACTAGCAACAACCTGGGGCACCTGGGTGGCTCAGATGGTTAAGCGTCTGCCTTTGGCTCAAGTCATGATCCCAGGGTCCTGGGATCGAGCCCCGCATCGGGTTCCCTGCTTGGCGGGGAACTGCTTCTCCCTCTCCCTCTACTGTTCCCCCTGCTTGTGCTCTCTTGCTCTATCAAATAAATAAATAAAATCTTTAAAACAAAACAAACTAGCATCAACTTATAACTATAGTAATATAAATTACCAAACGTAGGTGGACCAGTCTATAGGAAGTTAAGCAACTCTTGACCAGTTACAGCAGTATTTCACCAGACAGAAGTCACCCCGTCACCATTGACTACATTATTCCAACAGGACTGGAAGCTAATTCTATTCTCCTTTTGGCATTACCGATCTTCTCTCCAGAGTCCAAAAAAGCACATGGAGCAATACTTGAGAAACCAATTTGGAAAACAGAAGGAAGTCATATGAGTTCTTCAGTGTACAGAGGGCAAATACCAGATCCCACCAAAGAATATCCAGGATTCAAAAGCAATTAACTATAAGACTAATGACCCATTAAATTTTTTAAAGGACACAAGGAAAATGCCCTGCCTTCTTAACTTTTAATTTTCTTGAAGGACTATAACATATAAATACACAAATCTCTTTTCAAAACTCTCCAGTGTTTCCCATTTCAACCTGAATAAAATCCAAATCCTTGCAAGACCTGATGATGTCCTTATGATCTGGACCTACATCTATAATGTTATTTCCTGTCACTTTCCCTCTTACCTACTCTACAATGGCCAGAACAATTATATGAAAAAGTGTTCAACATCATTATTTTTCATGGAAATGCAATTTAAAATTGAGATAATGAGGTAACACTACAAATGCAACAAAATGGGACGGACAATATCAGGTATAGGCAAGGATGATGAACAGCAGCAACTTCTCACATTTTGAGTAGGAGTGTAAATTTCTAAAACCATTTTGGAAAAAGGCTTGGAAGGGGCTACTAAATCTAAACATACATATACCTGATGATACAGCAATCTCATTCCTAGATATAAACCCCAAAGAAATTAGTGTTTACATTTACCAAAAGACATGTACAAGAATATGCAATGCACTTTTATTTACAGTAGCCCTCAAATGGAAGCAACCTAAAAATCCACCAACAGTAGCACAGGTTAATAAATTGTGGTCTATTCAGACAATGGAATACTTCATAGTATTACAAAAGAATGCTACAATGCAACATGGATGAATCTCACAGACATAATATTGAGGGAAAGAAGCTGGACACAAAAGTGCACATACTGGATAATTCCATTTACATTAAGGTCAAAACCAGGCAAAAATAATCTGTGGTGATAGAATAATTGTTTTGTTGGTTTGTTCTGAAATGGAGGAGGTATTAAATGGGAAGATGCATGAGGGAGAATTCTAGGTGCTGGAAATGTTCTATACCTTAATCTAGGTATAATCTAGTAGTTATGTTAAGTATATCCACATGGATAATTTCAAAAGAGTTGTATATTTAAATTCCATGTAATTTACAGTAAAGTTATATACAAAATACATATTAAATATACACACATGCACAAACATGCACTATATATATGTATGTATATATATTTATGTATCCATACACATACAAAATGTCTATGAAATGATAGTAAGTTATAACTCAGTACACTGCTCCCACTCCTCTAGGATTTTGTGGCTCCACAAGGCCATCACTGACTTTATTATTACTTTTACTGACGCAAAGAGAAGGGAAGTGAGTACTACCACGGACAGCTGATGGTGAAGTAAGTGCTTACCTTTAACAAAGGGCAGCTGCAAAGGTTGGGAAAGGAGAGTGGAAAATTAACCCCAAGAAGGAAATCCTTGTTTCTCAGATATCTCTGCTGGCTCTCCCCTTCTGGCTCTCCCCAGGAGCGCAGCTGATGGAGCCTGTAGGAGGCTTTCAGAGACAGGAAAAGAGCTAACCATCTGAAACAGACCACAGCAGACATGCTTATTCAGTGCTCCATGGAGGTTTGAGGGTAGTTCAGAGCAGTGAGGAACCTTGTCTTTCATTCACGTGTCTCTTTTGTACATCTTGAGCATTTTAGAAACAGTTCTTTTCTACTTTCAGATAAGGCCATTTCACACTTTTCTTCTATAAATTCTGTCTTTGGCATGACTTGGTTTGCTACTACGAAAACTAAAAGCCTCCATAAAGCTCCACTCAGTGTTAAAGAATATTTAACTCTATCACAAAAATTCTATTATAAAAACATCCTCATATTAGGGAGACAGCCTTTTCTAACAAGATCACTGTTTATTACATAAATACAAAATAATAACGTAAGTGAAAACCATTATTCCAAAGGAAAAGAACACAGAACTAAGTTTCCCAGAATAGTTAAGGCAGGCTACGCTGTAATCACTACCAAGTAAAGGACTCACTAGCCATTCTCTGCCTGCAGAAGCAAATACAACATAGGAGACTAACTAGAAATTAAGGAGACTTAAAGACCTTCTGGTAGCATTTGGGGGTAGAGCCTAAATAATTTTTACTTAAGGTATATCATGAAGCATCATGCAATTATTAAATGATCAAAAGAAAATTATAATTCCCTTATAAAAATTTTTACTCTTAACAAGAAAAAAATAAGGGGCTTGCTAAGATAATACAATATTAAGTATTTAGTTTCACAGTTCAAACTCTCTCCCTGTTTATTCCCAACTGCTCTCTCATCAAATTAAGCAAACTTCTCACCTGGCCAAAAGTCCCTGAAGCATGAGGTTTGCCATTTCTGCTGGAGATACATCAATAAAGCGAAGGAAGGAGAAACAGCTTTCTTCATTAACACCTGGAATATCAAGGGACAAAGTTAAACCCAACACTAAGCCAAGAGATAATAGTCAACTAAAGCTACTAAACTGCTGTCTTTTTATTTAAGAATGAAAAGATATCTAAAGGTTTCAACCCAGCCACTATGATGGAAGTCAGGGTGTCATATTTTTGTACTACAATTGCAAGTGGGAGAGGCAGACCTATGAGATCTGGCATACATGGATCAGAGTGGAGTGGCTCATCAACTACCTTTGGGCTTTTTGGATCTTTGGCTAATCACCTTTCTCTTTTTATCATGGAAAGAAAAAGAAAAGTATAGAGTTAGAGATTCTGAAACTTTGCCTTAATACCATGGACAATGCTCAAAGGTAAGCTGCTCCTTTCCCTTAGACTAAGGAGGAAGGAACTAAGTCACATTAATGAAAGTCCAGCATCGTCTCTGTCAAGTTTCAAGGGTGTAAGAAACTCTTAAGAGGCAGGTAAAAAATAAAGATGGAAGGTCAATTAATAATTTTTAATTGCTTCCTGTTACAGCCACAAATCATAGCATCTATAGATGAAGAGAACTAATTTACTTAAAGTTTATCAAGACTTATTAAGATCCAACATGCAGGCAAAACCATTGCTAGCTGAATATCAGTCATTCAGCAAAACAAAGACCATTCTGGTAAACCCTGGCATAATTTCCTTCCCAAAAATCAAAACACCTACCTTTTCTGTGAAAGAGAGACTGCTGGATATAGTCTGGTGCAAATGGAGAAAGAAGAACCCTTAACCACCTGTAAAATCAGTAAATAAAATAAATCCAAATATAAAAATACTGGGAACTAGATTAGAGGTCCAAAACTAAAAAGAATCTTTTAGATTTCAAACTGTTTTCTACATTTAAGAGGTCTGTTGCCTTATTACCTGGCAAAAATCATGGCATAAATGTTAGACAGTACTAAGTAATTAATAGATAAAAGAATATAATACAAGTTCAAAGTGGTCTCATTTCATTTCAGAGAATCACAATACAAAGCTGTAAGTTACCATATACCATATGAAACAAACAGCACTATAGCTCTGGTCTGTTTCCCCCTGCCCATCTAGTTGAGTAATAGTCTGGAGCTATCACAGACTATTTTTTTTTTTAATATTTATTTATTTTAGAGAGAGAGAGAGAGAGAGTGAGAGCAGGGGCTGGGGGAGAGGGAGAGGGAGAGAATCTCCAGCAAACTCCTAGCTGAGCGGGGAGCCTGACGTGGGGTTTGATCCCATGACCCTGCGATCATGACCTGAGCTGAGATCAAGAGTTGGGACACATAATCGGCTGAATCACCCTGGTGCCCCACAAACAGAGAAGTCTTAAAATTAAACCCAAGGGGCGCCTGGGTGGCTCAGTCGTTAAGCGTCTGCCTTCGGCTCAGGTCATGATCCCAGGGTCCTGGGATCGAGCTCCGCATCGGGCTCCCTATTCAGCAGGAAGCCTGCTTCTCCCTCTCCTACTCCCCCTGCTTGTGTCTCCTCTCTCGCTGTGTCTCTCGCTGTCAAATAAATAAAATCTTAAAAAAAAAATAAATTAAACTAAGAAATATATCTCAACTTCAGTTTCATTAGGCTAAATATTGTTGATTACTTTGGTAAAGCTGCTTATATTATTTCTCTACAGAAGGAACTTTTTTTTTTTTTAAAGATTTTATTTATTTATTTGAGAGAGAGAAAATGAGAGACAGAGAGCACAAGAGGAAAGAGGGTCAGAGGGAGAAGCAGACTCCCCGCTGAGCAGGAAGCCCGATATGGGAACTCGATCCCGGGACTCCAGGATCATGACCTGAGCCAAAGGCAGTCACTCGACCAACTGAGCCACCCAGGCGCCCCAGAGGGAACTTTCTAAATCCATGATTCTCAAATGTTGATGTGCACAAGAATCCTTTGGGAGCTTGTTAAAAAAAAATCCAGAAGCCAGGGATAGCCTCATTCCCAAGTGCAGAATGGACCTATACACATTTTCTGAATGGAATTGGTCTCTAGCATATTATATTAACAACCACTTCACCTTTAACCAAATCTGTCACTGCTGATTTTGGCAGGAAGGTAAATTTGATTAATCTGAAATCCAATCAGTTCTCCCACAAGTGCTATTCCAAGTATAAAATAACCCACCGCAAAACAATTTCAGTACTAAAGCAGAGACATGATGATCTCTCTTGGTACAAGTACATATTTGCACACACATGCACATTTCTCAATCAGAAAAGCAACCAGAAGTGGCTAGAGCTATTAAGGTCATCCAATTAAACCCCGATACTGCACAGATCCCTACACCACAACGTTCCTCAATAAATAGGTGTCCACCCTATACTTAAATACCTCATTGTTGGGGAACTCAAACACTCTCCACTAAACCCCCAAAATCATTAAGCCACAAAACCCCAAATTACAAAAACACGTTAGAGTGAACAGATATTAATATGTGCTCACCTGTCTCGTGAATGGTTGAAGACCCTGATCTGTCCATGACGGTAGATAAACTTTGAAATCTGGTATGGCTTTAGGGAAATATGAAATGGAGACCAAGTTTCTTGTCGTTCAAATAACTCTGGGTGATTACACACCTAAGAGGAAGGAAAATGACAAGACACCACTGTCACATGCAGACATCACTCTCGGAAATCATGGGGAATCCCAAACCCTGAATGTTTGCTTTTGTGAACGTGTACTTTCTCATTTCATTTCTCTTTAATAGTCTTTATCTGACCAAGGTTAGAGCCTTTTTCTTGAAATGGGTTAATGAGACAACTCCAAGGCAGCTGACCTAAAATCTTACCTTCCTAAACTGCATGACCAGATTCATGAGGCTGCTGGTGGTGGTCTGTGCTTGCTGGGTAGAACCCATAGAAGACTGCAATAAATCCTCAATAGAAATTTTGTTCTTTAGTGCCTGATATAGAAGCTTCTGTCGGCTGGTCAGTTGGCAATACATCAGAATCTCAATCTAAAAATCAGTAAGGACAACATTTATATTTTGAAAACCAGTTTCTAAGAGAAATCAGTATCAGCCTAGGAAACACATGCAAGCCAGATTATGACTGAACAGACAATATACGTATCTCTAGAAACTCAGTATCTCTATAAGCTTGGGATGTGGCTAATTATCCAGAAAAATATTCTTTTCTTGATGCTCTTCCCTGTCACTCACTTTATATGCTGTCCCTGAGAAATCGTTTCCATTTTCAATAGCACCAACTGCTATCCATTGCAGTGACTTGCAAAAATATTTTCCCTGCCATTCCTAGCCCCATATTTTCTTTTCTTTTCTTTTCAGATTTTATTTATTTATATTCATGAGAGACAGAAACAGGCAGAGGGAGAAGCAGGCTCCCTGCTGAGCAGGGAGCCCGCCGCGAGGCTCAATCCCAGGACCCTGGGATCATGACCTGAGCCAAAGGCAGTTGCTTAACGACTGAGCCACCCAGGCGCCCCTTTTCTTTTTCTTTTAAGATTTTATTTATTTCCCAGCACATTTTCAGCTACCCACTGTAATGGTACCACTCAGAGAGTCAGTAGGGAAAAAAAAAAATCTTTTCTATAATTTACTAAATTGGTTAACAGCATTACCACTCAGTTACCCAAAAAGAAATTTCAACCAGCTCTGATTTTTCTTTCTTTCTCATGCCCATGTTCTATCATTTCTTAAGTCCCTCAAATCCACCTGGAAATTAACCTCTAATTATCATCCTTTCTGACCACTCTCATTGTCTTACTGCAGACTCTCATCATACCTAATCTAGACTGCTACTATCTGGGGGCGGTCAGGGGGAGTGTCTTCCTGCCTACAGTCTTTACTGGGTCTAAGAAACTTTCCATACTAATCTTATAAGGTGATTCCAGCTGCTGAAAAAACTTCAATGTACATTTATTGCCTATATTAACATACTAAAAATTCTCTGGTAGGCAGAGAAGTTTCCCATACTCTAACCAACCCTACTGTCCCAGTCTCCTCATCACCATGTCCTCCTATATACCCTAGCAACAATGCTCTGAGTAATGTTTGCTAGACATGCTGCATCATATTTGAATGTTGCTCCACCTTTGTTCACCTTGCTCTTGTTGCCTAGCATCTGCTTCCTTATCATATTTTCCTAATAAATGCCAATTCATTATTCCAGACCTAGCTCACATGTCATCTCTGCTTTGATGCCTTCTCTAACCTTCCCTAACAGAATTACTCTCTTATCTGTCTTCCCATTATACTTCACATAGACAATCACTCTCTCTTTTTTTTTTTTAAGATTTTATTTATTTAGTTGACAGAGAGAGACACAGTGAGAGAGGGAACACAAGCGACAATCACTCTCTCTTATGATACAATATTAGTTAGTTATGTATTCATCTCTCTTGGAAATCTGAATGGAACCTGGACACTATATCTTTATATACCAATGGCTAGCAAGCAATTAGAGTTTAATAAAGAAATCTATTACTTAAAAATAGATTAGAAACAATACTGATGTTTAAGAAATCTTAAGGAAAATACTATGCACAGTGATTAAACCATACTACATCCTCTGATCATCTCTGTACTGATGACCAAGTAACAGAAATTATGACACTGCTATCATTTTTTAAGCCCTTTCTGATATAAAAAGATTCATTGTTTTATAAAGTATTTTCCTTCTATCAGGTATATCTGTGCAACACTGCTATTTAGTTATAATCAGCCAGTTTCACAAAACAGTCATCAAGATTTCTTAAAAATAAATAAAACAAAGGTACAAAGGTATCCCTCACTTTAAAGGTGTACATCCCCACCACAATCTTTCAAGGAGAGTTACTAATTTCAAAATAATCTAACCTTTTGGCAGTGATAGAGGAGAACCTCCTGATATTATCAAGAACACTGAAAGATGACTTTTAGGTAGAGAGTAGAATTGTGAGAAACAGGTAGAATCTATGGAAGATGGGGGAAAACTCTGAAGAACTGGGAGGAAAAAAGGAAGAAAGGAGAATATGGAGAGGACTCATAGGAGATAAGAAAAAAAAACAACAGAAGTCTGGTAAGAATAAAAAAAGATATTTATAAACCAAAAAAATTTTTAATTTAAGATTTTATTTTTAAGTAATCTCTACGTCAAATGTGGGGCTTGAACTCACAACCCCAAGATCTAGCATTGTATGCTCCACTGACTGAGCCAGCCAGGTACCCCAACAAACCAAAATTATTGGCTTAGTATGAGGAAAAAATATTAAAACCCGAAGCACATTAAACTTCTAAATCTAATTCTTAGTTTACAGAAATACAGGAGACCACAGAACATGTTAGACAATACCAAAATGATGCAATTAGCAAAATCCTACATGTGGGAAACTCTATAGAACAAGTAACTCGGTTTCTTCAACAAGGGAAAAAAGTAGGGAGGGACTAAAAGATTTATTAAGACACATATCACCCAAATGCTATGTGTGGGCCTTGCTTGGATTCTGATTTCAAAATCTTTTTTTTTTTTTTTTTTTAAGATTTTATTTATTTGACAGAGAGAGACACAGCGGGAGAGGGAAAACAAGCAGGAGGAGTGGGAGAGGGAGAAGCAGGCTTCCTGCAGAGCAGGGAGCCAGACGCGGGGCTTGATCCCAGGATCCCGGGATCACGACCTGAGCCGAAGGCAGACGTTTAACGAGTGAGCCACCCAGGCGCCCCAAAAATCTTTAATTCTTTAACAGAGAAAGAGAGAGGCAGGGAACAGAAGTTGGAGAGAGAGTGAGGGAAGAGAGAGAAACACACACAAAGATAAATGGGGATAGCTGAGCAATGACTAGATACGTGATAGTATAATGGGATTATTGTCTCCTTTAGCAGGGGTAATAATATATGGTTATATATATATATTTTTAAAGATTTTATTTATTTATTTGAGAGAGAGAGAGAATGAGAGATAGAGAGCACGAGAGGGAGGAGGGTCAGAGGGTCAGAGGGAGAAGCAGACTCCCCGCCAAGCAGGGAGCCTGATGTGGGACTCGATCCCAGGACTCCAGGATCATGACCTGAGCCGAAGGCAGTCGCTTAACCAACTGAGCCACCCAGGTGTCCGGTTATATATTTTTAAAAAGACTAAATCCTTAAAAAAAAAGACTAAATATTTTAGAGATACAGATGAAAATATTTGTAAATGAAATAAAAGACATCTGGGAAATGCTTCAGAATAATCTAGAGGGATGGGGATGGAAATGAGTTAATCACTATTGAAGCTGTATGGTGGTTTTAAGAGGATTCATTATACTATTTTCCTACTTTTGTAATGTCTGAAATTCACTATAATAAAAAGTATAAAACAAAAAGAAGAAAAAATATTACCTGCCTTGGTTGTTTGACTCATTTTAAGTCTTCTTTGATCCACTCAAGTTTAATGGTCTTCTCTCAAACTAATCACCCTTCAACTAAACATTTACCAAGTCATTTTTTTTTATCCTGGAACCCCAAGGTCGTGTCTATTAAGGCTTAAACTAATGAAGTCTTCTTTCCTTACCTTGTCAGACAATTCATTTTCTACATCTTTCTTGATTCTCCTCAGCATAAATGGCTTCAAGATCATGTGTAATCGAGAGAGTTGATCTGAAATGCCAGGAGGGCCCCCCCGACAAATAATACATTATACTGACTTAACACAAACAAAAGAAATATCATGATCATCTCTCACTAAACTGTTCTTACACCTTTTGGCCTAATGAAACTCTGAAAGAAGACTAAAACTTAATCTTTTCGTTAAGTAGGAAACCAAGGAGTCTGAATTTTCATAGCACCTGCCTATAGTCTATAGGGCAAATGCATTTTTCTATCATTTACTCAGACCAACAAGGACCACTGTATTATTATTAGAATTCACTCTTAGAGTGTTCTAAGATCATTTTATTAATAACAGTTCTCATATAGGTGAATGGAAGCTATCTGGGTCTCCCAGTGTTCCTCCAAAATCATTTTTCTAAGTATGTCAACAAATTAACAAATTGTAATATAAGAAATTACTTTAGGACTTTTCTAATAGTTGGTAGATATCAGTTCATATCAATGTAATAAACACCTCGCAACTCTTATATTATTCAACAAGGTCAAAAGTATTGATAAATAAATTTTAAAATATTCACAGTAGAAACAAATCCTAATATAGAAAGAAAATAACAAAAATAACCCCTCTCATATTTGTTTTTATCACAGAATAAAAACCTTACCTCATTCCATAAGGAATATAATTCTGATAGGAATTTTTCAGAATCTACATGGAAAATGAGGATTCTATAAGCCAAAATGTGGTACTTTTTGGACTCTGCCTGTTCTACCTTGATTAAATGGGCAACAGTACAGCAGTATCACCTCTATGAGTCCTTGTGGCTCTTTTAAACACGAACAAAGAATACAATTACTTTATAAAAGAAAAAACTCCTCCCCACCACCCCGCCGCAGATCCTTCTATGAATACTGAAAGAAAAATTCTTTACATAGAAGAAAATATTCAATTATGTGGTTGCCTACACTGATAGGTAGAAAGAAAGAGTTCATAAAAGCACTCACTCTCATCAATGGCAGATTTGTTTTCGGCGTGGCTCTCGATGTCCTTGGAAAACCATTCATTAAATTCCTCATGTGAATCAAATAATGTGGGCATAATAAAATGTAGCAGAGCCCAGAGCTAGAAACAGAAGAAATGTGAAATAATTGTAGGAAAACAAAATGACAGTGTGTGAGGATATGATGAGGGTTTGGAGAGAGTGAAAGTTGCAGGTGTGTGTGTCTGTGTCTAGGAACAGCTGTAAGTGTGGGCAAGTGGGTGAAAAAGAAGTGTGTAAGCACATGCCTCATCAACCAACCCTTATTTTCTAAGATGTTAGAGCAAAATGAGATTATTTTTCAATTCATTTCAAACAAAGTGTGAAAGTACAAGTCCTGCTCATATTTTGCAATGGGATAGTTTTAAAGATCTTATATATTTAAAAAATCCATTTCATAACCAAACACAATCTGAAGTAGCATAACTTGCTAATAATAACTCTTAATTGGGGGTCAGTAAATTATGGCCTATGATGCCAAGGCTGGTCTGCCAGCTACTTTTATAAATAAAGTTTTAGTGGGACATAGCTACACCTATTCCTTTATGTACCGTCTATGGCTGCTTTCACATTAGAATGGCAAGGTTGAGCAGCTGCAATAGCAACTATATCGCCTGTAAAGTCTAAAATATTTACTATCTAAAAAAAAATTACTATCTGGCTCTTTATAGAAAGTTTTCTGACCCCTGTTCTAGATGTTCAATTATCTTTTCTAAATAAGGAATTTTAGCTCCTCTCAGTGCCAAAGATTATTATTACTTTTTCATTCTATCATAAAAACATCCCTGCATTAGATGGGTAGCATTTCTAATGCGGTCACTATTTATTCCATAAATACAAAGGAATACATTAATTTATTTGCCTATGCCAGAGAATAAGAAAATAGGAATGATGCCCAAAAAACCCATTTAGGGCAAGCTATGGTCAAATTCTTCTTTTATGTGGGGATTATAATTTGTACAGAGCAGTAATGCTCCAGGTGGGCATGGGAAAGAGTTCTATTCTGTGCTAGAACCATTCTGTTTAATGCAGACATAAAACCAAAGCCTTTACTAATGCCTACCTCTGCCATGGTGTTCTGAATTGGGGTCCCAGTTAGCAAAAGCCGATTCCGACACTGGAACTGCAAGAGAATCTTCCAACGAACACTGTTCAGTAAAATGAATTACAAATTCCAAGTTAGCAGTAAATATTTCTTCACCCTAGTAAGACCCTGTATTTCTAAAAATGCTTTCCAAAAAAATTCCAAACACCCAGAATCAAGTACTCCACCGCTGTACACATTGAAAAATGTTATTCAACAAAGCTGAGGACAGAAAATGACTCCTGTATACTAAAAACATGGTATTAGGATTTAGAAAAAACAGCCCTCAAATGGGCAGAGTAGGATCCTTTCTGGCTTAACAAAGTGCTCTACTACCTTTGGTCAGTTTTGTTGACACAAGCTTTTTAATTATAAGGTAGTATCTGTAGTAAAAAGCTTTACAATTCTTAATCTCTGTGCTTCCAGTGTGAGTTGAGAGAGATCAATGGAGAAAGGGGAAAGGTGTGAGAAGAAAACGCAAAATCAGGGTATTGCTCCCAGCAGTAAGCATGTCCTACTTCAAAAGAGTATAATATGAAGTAATGTCCGTCAGAGGACAGAATGTACCATCCATCTTGTCAGTTAAAATGGAACTCTAAGAAAGTCTTATGGGCTCACCAAGAGTTAATAAAAATGCCCTCAATGCAACATTTAATACCACTGAGTAACCCTTTAATGTCAAGCAATGACTTACTATTCAGTCTGTTACTTTGAAGGTAATATAATATTTTAAACATGTAACTTCCAATAAAAAGATCTTGGGGCTCTAATAACCAATCAGGGACTAGGACAACCTGCATAAAACAGACAGAACCTACAATCTATATAATGTAATATTCTACTTCCTACTAAGATCTCCTGTTCAAAATAATTCCTGAATCAAAGGGCAGACAAGCCTTCTCCCACAAAAATGTTCCTTGAAGAACAAAGATCTATTAAGATGCAATAAATATTGAGTAGAGAAAGAGAAGTTAAGAAAATCCCTTGTATTCTAAACATTAATATTTGTATTCCATATAAAATGCAAAAGGGAATTTTTGCCTTCTGGTCAGATACATGGCATATGCAAAGACCACATCATGCCATGTTTGGAAACCTCTCTGATCTTTATTCATCTGTGTGTATACATATATCATAAGTCTATATCCTATATCTATATATCTATACAGTCTTAGTCTACAGAGTTTGGTGTCTATTAATCATGTTACCTGGAACTACTCTTGAGTGCCTGAGCCTCATCCAATACCATGTATTGCCACTTGACACGCTGGAAATACTTTACATCCTGCACCACCAGCTGGTAGCTGGTGATAACCACATGGAAGGGGGCATCCTGAGTGTAGAGGGTCTTCTGTAAATATAAGAAGGGAAGAATGGAAATAGATACCCAATAATTCATAAGATAATGAGGAATGGATTTTATTTTCTAAAGCTAAGAAGTTTAACATAGTCCTACTGAAGATGTGCTTCTCCCACGTTGTAGATGTGCAGTGAATTAAACCATAACTGTTTTTAAAGTACTCACCTTAATTACAGATCATGTTAAACATTAGTCTTTAGCTTACTTAAGAGTTCTTACTTAATCCTGGACTTTTAAGTCCAACTGATTGTCTATAACGGGAAAAGTGTTATAGAAAAAAAAAAGTGCACTTGTCTAGTGTCTAGAAATATATGTAAGATTTTATACACCAGAACTTACTCAAATAAAATGGAGAAATGACTGCATATGTAAGTGTGTGTATATACACGGGCGTATGTGTATATGCAATAAGCTGAAAGTTACCTGACTCCAGAACCTCCTGATAACTTTTCTATCATGAGGATTTCCCCAATATGGTAGCACCTGGAAAAAGGACCATCATACAGATTATTTCCTACTTGTAATCTTAAAAGTACCATCACAAATGTTATTCAGAATGATTTTAAAAGAACCTAAAGAATGAATATAGGAATTCTTCTGTCACTGCCACTAGTACTCTTCCTGCTGACTTAATTAAAACACACACACAGAGGGGCGCCAGGGTGACTCAGTCGTTAAGCGTCTGCCTTTGGCTCAGGTCATGATCCCAGGGTCCTGGGATCGAGCCCTGCATCGGGCTCCCTGCTCTGCGGGAAGCCTGCTTCTCCCTCTCCCACTCCCCCTGCTTGTGCTCCCTCTCTCGCTGTGTCTCTCTCTGTCAAATAAATAAATAAAATCTTAAAAAACAACCCCCCCCCACAGAAAACATTTATGAGAAGGCATCAGAAAGCTACCGTGGCAGAGGAGAATTACAGAGCCAAGATCCAGAAAACAAAGTCCGTCCAGAAAGTAAAGTCTGACACCTGGTACGTGTCTTTCCTAAAGGTGTTGATCTTTCCCAAAAGTTCTAACTGAAAAACTAAGAAATTGAGCAGAGAATTTTTTTTTTAAAGATTTTATTTATTTATTTGACAGAAACACAGTGAGAGAGGGAACACAAGCAGGGGGAGTGGGAGAGGGAGAAGTAGGCTTCCCACCGAGCAGGGAGCCTGTTGTGGGGCTAGATCGCAGAGCCCTTGGACCATGACCTGAGCCCAAGGCAGACGCTTAACGCTTAACGACTGCACCACCCAGGCGTCCCCCCCCCCCCCCCCCCCCGCCGGCTTTTTTTAAGAGATGCAGGGCCTACACAACAAAAACTGGAGTTCAAGGCGAAGGATTATGATAACCCCCCACCGGGAATCACAGGATACATGCCCATAGGCAATAAAGGTCAACTACACATAGATGTGCCTTAACAAGTACTGAATCCCAGCTTTGAATCATCTCAATTCCTGACAAGATTAAGGTGGGGACTTTGGATTTATTAGTACACCCCCCTCCAACCCGGCCCCACCAAATTACTACAGGCCAAAAACAAAACAAAACAAACACCACCAACCCAGAACACATATAATCCTCTCTGGAAGAAGAAGAAAACAGAGCCCACAATTGTCTCTAGAATTTTTCCTATATAATGTCTGGTATACAATAAAAACACAAATAAACAAAACCAATAAAAAAAACCCCCAGACATATGGAAAGACTAGACCCCACGACTGAAAATTAACAGGAAAAACAGATACAGGAAATAAATCCAGAGGAGACTCAGATGATAAAAATATCAGAAATGGACTTTTTAAGAAGATGCTGACTTGGGGCGCCTGGGTGGCTCAGTTGGTTAAGCAACTGCCTTCGGCTCAGGTCATGATCCTGGAATCCTGGGATTGAGTCCCACATCGGGGGGGGGGGGGTCCCCGCTCAGCGGGGGGTCTGCTTCTCCCTCTGACCCTCCGACCCTATTCCCTCTCATGCTCTCTGTCTCTCATTCTCTCTCTCAAATAAATAAATAAAATCTTAAAAAAAAAAAAAAAAGAAGATGCTGACTTGTTCCTGGAATTAAAAGATAAGCTTGGGAATTTCAGTGGTATACTAGAAATTATAAAGTACCAAAGGGAGTTCTTTAGAACTGAAAATACAAAAACTAAAATTGAGAATTCAATCATGGGTTTAATGACAGATTAGATGCAGCTCAGTGAAACATGGGGCATCTGGGTGGCTCAGTCGTTAAGCGTCTGCCTTTCAGCTCAGGTCATGATCCTAGGGTCCTGGGATCAAGCCCCGCATGAGGCTCCCTGCTCAGCGGGAGGCCTGCTTCTCCCCCTCTCTCTCCCTCTGCTGTGTTTCCTCTCTTGCTGTCTCTCTTTCTGTTAAATAAATAAAAATTTTAAAATCTTAAAAAACAAAAAAAAAAGAAAAATTTAGAAGAAAATTCGTGAAACAGAAGATAGGTCAAAAGGAAATATTTAGACTAAAGCATGGTGAAACAAAAGAATGTAAAATTCAGCACTTTTTCTGTGCTGTCTCTAGGTGTCATTTTCTTTCAAAGTGCTTCCTGGATCTGTAGCTTGATGTTTTTTGTTGTTTTGAAAAATCTCAGTCACAGTGAAGTATAAATATACAGGAAGAAATGAAGATCAATGAAAATAGTGAATAGGTAATATGAATGTATGTAAATAAATTTAAAATGTATAGATAATAATAATGCTTTGTGAGGCTTAGAAGAGAAAATATATACAAAAACAACAGCAAGTCTCTCTCTCTCAAATAAATAAAATCTTTTTTTTTTTTCCAAATAAATAAAATCTTTAAAACAACAACAGCAGCAGCATGTTAAGTCTTCAGAAGACGAATGTAGTTAAAGTATACTGGCACCTGGGTGGCTCAGCTAGTTAAGAGTCCAACTCTGATTTGGGCTCAAGTCATGATCTCAGGGTTGTGGAGCCTGCTTAGGATTCTCTCTCTCCCTCTTCCTCTGCCTCCACCCCATCCTGCTCACCGGCTCTCTCTATGCTTTCTCTCTAAGAAAAAGAAAAAAAGTATACTAAAGCCTTTGTATGAAAGCAGTAACAGTATTAATTTATATTACACTTTTTAAAAAGTCAAGGATGCATGTTCCTTGACTCTTGGGTATTCTCCTGGGTATCTACTAAAGAATAAAATGAATATATAATTAGCAAGCTAAGAAGGAATGAAAAAGAGTAGTAAAATCTAATCAATCCACAGGACACAAGAAAGGACAAAAAGGAAAGTTACAGAAGTAGAAGGAAAGAAGTAGAAAACAAACAGCAAGGCAGATTTAAAATCCATGTTATCAATAACTACATTAAAAGTCAACATAATTATGGGGCGCCTGAGTGCCTCAGTCGGTTGAGCGTCTGCCTTCGGCTCAGGTCATGATCCCAGCGTCCCGGGATCCGAGCCCCCCACAAGGCTCCCTGCTCATCAGGGAGCCTGCTTCTCCCTCTCCCCTCTCCCTCTGCCTGCCTGCCTACTTGTGATCTCCCTCTCGGTCAAATAAATAGAGTCATTAAAAAATAAAAATAAATAGAATTATAAACAAAGGCAAGAAAAAACCTTAAATGTTAACAGAATGGTTAAACGTAAAAGAAAAAGATACCACATAAAAACCAGAAGAAAGCTAGTCTATTTAATGCCAGAGAAAACAGGCATTAGGCAAAAAGTCTTAATGAGAGGAATTTCATAATAAAAGGTTTGATTTATCAGGAAGGTAAAAATAATTGTAAATTTGTATACAACTCACAACCTCAAAATATAAAGCAAAATGGACAGAAGAAAACAGAAATGGATATATCCTTAATTGTGGTAATTTTTTAAATTTTTATTTATTATTTGAGAGAGAGAGAGTGCACAAGCAGGGGGAGGGGCAGAGGCAGGGGCAGAGGGACAAGCAGGTTGAGATCATGACCCCAGCCAAAGCCAGACGCTTAACCGAAGGAGCCACCCAGGCACCCCTGTGGTAAATTTTAACATACTTCTTTCAATTAGTATTTGGACAGGCAGACAAAAAAGTCAGTAAAGATACAGAGGAGCTGAAATACACCTGACCCAATCAACATATATACAACGCTGCACTCAACAACTGCATAATGCCTAATATCTGCAAAGAGATACAAGACATTTATTTATTTTTTTTTAAACTCATTTATTTTTTTTTTTTTAAAGATTTTATTTATTTATTCGAGAGAGAGAGAGAGAGAGAATGAAAGATAGAAAGCACGAGAGGGAAGAGGGTCAGAGGGAGAAGCAGACTCCCTGCCGAGCAGGGAGCCCGATGCGGGACTCGATCCCGGGACTCCAGGATCATGACCTGAGCCGAAGGCAGTCGCTTAACCAACTGAGCCACCCAGGCGCCCGATACAAGACATTTATATAGTGAAACATAAAAGAAAAGTTCAAAAAATTTCAAAGGATTAAAATCATAAAAAGCCTGTTTTCCTACCACAGTAGATTTAAGCTGTAAATTAGTAACAAGATACCCAGAAAATCATCCTCTGTTTCGAAATTAAGAACTACACTAATTTATTTAAGTAGGCCCCACACCAATGTGGGGCTTGAACTCACAACCTAGAGATCAAGAGTCACATAGTCTACTGACTGAGCCAGCCAGGCGCCTCAAGAACCACTCTTTTTTTTTTTTTTATTAAAGATTTTATTTATTCACTTGGCAGAGAGTGCGAATGCACACAAGCAAGAGGAGGGGCAGGCAGACAGAGAAGCAGGCTCCCCGCTGAGCAGGCGCCCCCAAGAACCACTCTTAAATAAGCCATGAATCAAACAGGAACTTGAAATAGAAGCTAGAAATTATTTTGAATTAAAGAATAATGCAAATGTGGCACATCAAACCTTTGGATGGCTATAGTCATGTGTAGAAAGCAATTAATACCCTTAAATACACTTACTGGAAAAATCAACAATCTAAGCTCCATCCTGAGATGTTAGAAAAAGAAAAAAGTACACAAAAAGTAGACAATAACAAAAGAGAGCAGAAATGAATGAAATAGAAAACACAGAAAATAGCCAATTTCAGGAATGAAAATGGAACATTAACTATAAAAAAATATAAACCATATTTCTTGGGAAAAAAGAGAAAGAGACATTGGTCATACTAGAATCATAAAACAAATGCTACTCAGATACCTGCCAAATCAAATGAACTTTCAGATATTATCATCATAGATCTAAATATCTTTTTTTTTTTTTAAAGATTTTATTTATTTATTTGAGAGAGAGAGAATGAGAGATAGAGAGCACGAGAGGGAAGAGGGTCAGAGGGAGAAGCAGACTCCCTGCTCAGCAGGGAGCCCGATGCGGGACTCGATCCCAGGACTCCAGGATCATGACCTGAGCCGAAGGCAGTCGCTTAACCAACTGAGCCACCCAGGCGTCCCTAAATATCTTTTGAATGCACACTAACTATAAATCTAAGCAGAGTCTAAGACATTTAACTATGTTCTGCACGGAAGTGAACACATTCCCGACAATCTAAAGGAGTAATGGCAATAGGAACAATAAATCAAGAGCAGAGGTCATCAAATCTTTTCTGTCAACAGGCAAATGATAAATATTTTCAGCTTTGCAAGCAATATGATCTCTGTCACAACTACTCAACTCAGCTGTTGTAGTGAGAATGCAACCATAAATAACACTTAAACAGAAGAGTGTGGTTGTCTTTCAACATATACGCATTTAAATTTCATATACCATTTGTTATGAAATATTACTTTTTAAATCAACAGTTTAAAAACATGAAAACTATTTTTAGTTTGCAAGCTGTACAAAAAAACAGGCGGCAGATTCCTCAATAAGTTAAATACAGAATGACTTAGCAATTCTACTCCGAAGTATATACCAAAAGAATGGATGGGTGTTCAAATGATAACCTGTACATGAATGTTCGTAACAGTACTATTAACAAGAGCCAAAAGGTGGAAACCCAAATACCGTTGAGAGATAAATGGATAAACAAAATATAGCGTGTCCAGATAATGAAATATTATTCAGTCATAAAAAGGAATGACATGCTGACACATGCTGAAACATGAAAATATTATGCTATGTGAAAAGAAGTCAGACATAAAAGGCCACCTTATAATGATTCCAGTTAGATGAAATACCCAGAATAAGCAAATCCAGAGAAGGAGACTTGTGGTAGCCAGGGGCTGGAGGGAAAGGGATTGAATAGGAAGCGACTGCTTAATGGGGAAGAGGTTTCTGTTTGGGATGATGAAAAAATTCTGCAACCAGACAGCATCAATCATTGCACCACACTGGAAATGTACTTAATACTAGTAAATTACACACTTTAAATGTGACATTTTAGACATTTTTTGATGTGTGTGAGTTTTTTTATTTTTATTTTTTTTAAAGTAATCTCTACACCCAATGTGGGGCTTGAACTCAGGACCCTGAAATCTAGCTGGATGCTCTATTGACTGAGCCAGCCAGGTGTTCTCCCTATGTATGTGTATTTTATTACAATTTAAACAAAACAGGACAAATGAAAGTGGCAACTGGAATACGCCCACAGGCCATTTTTACTGACCCCCTAGAATAACAAAAGTAAGCTCAACATGCAAATGAGCACTCAGTTCCAGGCACAGGCACAAAAATCAAAGGAGGTATCAAGGACATTAAACAGTACTACATTGCCATCTAATGGTCAGTGAAGTTAATACAGAAAATTCAAGTGGCTTGGTGGAAAATTTTAAGACTTAATTTTTCAACTTCCTAATTGCTCAACATGTACTGGAAATGAAAGCAAAAATGAATGAACAGAGAAAAAATATGGCAGCTCCATATTCCAACTGGCAAAGAATTCTAGAGAAAATATTCAACAAACTGCCTTAGAATCTCATCTTAGAAATTTAAAAATGAGTCCGTAAAGTTAAAAGCTATACACTTAATGTGCCTTGTAAACAGTTTCTAAATCTACAATTCAGCCACAATGGTGGGGCCACAGCCACAAAGGTATCCCAAAATGGAATATCTCAGACGTGTCCTTATTCCTTACAAAATGTAAGCAAGAAAACATCTGACTCCCACCTCCACTCTATCCTGTGCCCTTTAAACTGCATGGAACCCATGTATTATGGAGACCCTAAATCAGGGAGATCATAACACTAACTCGATATAGAATCTCCATAAAATCCTTCTTACCATGGAACTTCATCATCATTATATTACCTTAGGGACAGAACACATATTTAACTGATTTCACCATTTTTATTTGCAATATAATAAATCCTATCCATTCTTTCTTACATCCCAATAACTTTCCACAATTAAACCCTATTTAATAAATCTTACCCACATCTTACCCAACCTAGTGCAACATACTTCCCTGCTGATCACTTCCAACCTCAATCTCACTTCTTTTCCTCTGTATTAGTTAAAATCAACTTTCTTATTATCTACCTTAGACATAATCTGGACTAGGACTAAAGATCTGACTTTAGAGTATCATGAAAATGAATTATTTATGAATATGGGGGGGACAACAATGCCATAAATTATGTGTTATGTGCCGTGATAATACGATTTGCCAAAATCTCTGGTAAGCCAGTAATGTAGATATTTTCTACTATGGCAGTCTGACCAAAAATATTAATCCATGTGGCTAATGCAGCAAATCATTCAAATTGGACTTTGGCTTTCTCAATTATGAAACATAAGGATGTAATATGCTCTCTTATGCTTCCATCAGTAACTTTTTTTTTTTTTTTAAGATTTTATGTATTTATTTGAGAGAGAGAGAGACAGAACACAAATGGGGAGTAGCAGAGGGAATAGCAGAGGGAGAGGGAGAAGAAGGCTTCTGCTAAGCAGGGAGCCTGACACGGGGCTCAATCCCAAGACCCCAGAATCATGACCTGAGCCGAAAGCAGATGCTTAACCAATTGAGCCATCCAGGCACCCAGTAACTTTTTTTTTTTTTTAATTAAAAGGTTTTATTTATTTATTTGTCAGAGAGAGCACAAGCAGGGGGAGCAGCAGGCAGAGGGAGAAGCAGGTTTCCTGCTGAGCACGGAGCCCAATGTGGGACTCGATCCCAGAACCCTGGGATCATGACCTGAGCCGAAGGCAGAGCTTAACCGACTGAGCTACCCAGGCCTCCCCCCAGTAACTTTTTTTTAAAAGATAAATATTTATTTTAGCGAGAGACCATGCACGTGGACGAGAAAGAGAGAGAGAAAGTGTGTGCACGTGCAGAGGGAGGGGTGAAAAGGAGAGGGAGAATCTCAAGCACACTCCTCACTGAGCATGGAGCCCAGGACCCTGAGATTATGACCCGAGCCAAAATCAAGAGCTGGATGCCTAACTGACTGAGCCACCCAGGCACCCCACCCATCAGTAACTTTTAAAGGGAATGTATTTCAAGTATCTTGGGAAAAATGCAAGAGACTCAAAACTCTTAGAGCAACTGAATAAGGCAGGCGGCAAAAGAAAAGTCAGGAAGTTTATTTTAAAGAGCAACAGAAATTTTTGTTGGATTGATTTTTACCTTAAATTTAGGAACAAATCTAGTAAATTCCTGGTGCCAATTGTTAAGTGTAGAAGCCGGTGAAATTATTAAGAAAGGTCCCCAGATGTTCTCTCTCTGAAAGACAAAAACTGGGTCAGCTAACTGAAGGAAAACTGAAGATATTTAGTTCAAAATTATAATCAATGATGAGAGCAGTTTAAGAATAAAGACTACATTATAACAAGAGAAATGGTGCCTAGCTCCTACATCTCCATACTCAGTAATAATACCCTATGTTAATAATAACACAGGCAAGGAATTTGCTCAGAGAAACCTTGAGACAAAATACCAAGCAATTACTCCCACCCCCACCACCTATAGGTCCTAATTTCTATCATTCACAAAGCACTTAACAATATCCTGACTTATAAATATTGCTTTGCCTTATACGAGATGATCATAACGATTTTGGAGCTTTTGCTTTTTTCAAAATGTTTCTACATATATTTTCTCATTTAATTCTCACAGAATTCCTACAAAGTAGATATTATCCCCACTCTGCAGAAGTAGAAACTAACCCTCAGAGAATTAAAGTGAAGCCAGAACAAAAGAGGTTAGATGAATTGCCCAAGTTTACATTGTTTATAGTCAACACAGAGTTCAGATGTGAACCTGGGTCTCCTGGTCTAACTAAGTACAATGTCTTTGCCACTGTGTGACTGGCTCTGGACAGGGGAGGGGGGCAATATGTCAAACCACACATTCTCAGTAACTATTCTAGTCTCGCAAACCAAAATACTTCATCACACCATGTCACCCTTTAATGATCTTGAAGGCAAGGAGTTAAGTCCTACTGTCCTCATATGCTCCAAAGCCCAGCATAGTACTGGATAATGGCTGATTCTCACCCCAGAATCTAGAGTGCGAAAGATAGAAAGACTGCATCTACCCACCTCAGCCAGATGGGCCAGGAGGGCAATACTCTGCACTGTTTTACCAAGGCCCATTTCATCTGCAAGAATGCCATTAATGCCCTGGGAAAAAAAAATACACATAGTCAATAACCTCTCACATTCCATCACACAGGATTCAACCTACTGTCCCAAAGAACTAATCAAACTGTCAAGACTGACTAGAAATACCATTTCAGCGCTATTACGCACTGCTGCAATGATTCCTTTTGCCAACTCCATAGCTACAACTATGAATCATGGTACCTGAGGCAGTTTTTCAGCAAATTTAATCCAGGCAAAAAACCAATCAGGTTTACCAAGACCACCTAAAACTATGTATGTGATACAAATATTCTCCAATAAAATTTCAGGTTAAAAATATAAAAACATCTTTCTGACTCTTGTCAGAGGATAAAGCATTTCAAAAGGATGAAATTTAAAACATTGTCTTGTGCTCATTTCACGATACACTGAACCAATGATTTTAGGAAAACACATAAGGGTATGGCATAGTTCTAAAATTCACCTGTTCATAGAGATTAGCCAACCAATTCATGCCTTTCAGCTGATAGCCTTTTAATTTGCCATTAAAAATTGTAGGCTGTGGAATATCTTCCCCAGCCCGGATAGATGGGTTTGCCAGGCTGTAACTCTCCCCAAACCCAGTGCCAGACTTGTTTGCTGCCCGAAGGGCAGCTGCTCGACTTTCTTTTGCATCTTCATCAAATGACCTTGTCTGGAAAATAAAAACGTCAGAAGAAAAATATGAGGGAAAAAATGAAATTCAAATAAAGTTCATAATGACAGTATATCTACTCTGTGATAACTGGAACAAAATTTCTGATAATATTATGTAATGTATTATGTATAAAGCACAATATATGAGGGGCGCCTGGGTGGCTCAGTCATTAAGCAGCTGCCTTGGGCTCAGGTCATGATCCCAGGGTCCTGGGATTGAGCTCTGCCCTGGGCTCCCTGCCTAGCCGGGACCCTGTTCCTCCCTCTGCCCCTCCTCCTGCTCATGTTCTCTCACTCTCTCTCAAAAAAAAAAACCCCCACAATATATGAAATATTACTAATATTTAAAAATTAATCTAGCAATTATATTAAGAATATGCTTTTGATGAGCACACATATTATACGACTATAAACCATATTACATGACTACTTGCTTCATCAAGGAATGTGTTAAAAATCTGATATAAAATTTGTTTTGGGGAGAAGGTCAAGTTTATCCTGACTTGGATGCTGTTACATGGAGTTCCTATGCAGTATATTCTTTACTTACTTTTACTTAATTTAATCTAACTGCAGTTTTCTTCCGATTTCATGAAATACCACTATATCAAGAATTAGCAAGTTATTATTAAGGTGAAAGAAGGTCCTAATATAGCAGTATTCTTAAGGCAATGATACAGCTCTCTTAACAAACACCACTGTGGTCTTTTCCACTAAACAACCATGATGCATTTCACACTATATTGCCCATGATTACTCAAGATGACAAAAAAACAGGTCAACTGTCCTAGTTTCAATCAACACACTCCTAAAGCTTAGACAAGTGAATGCTCATTTTCCACCCTTTCTCAATTATGCCTACTTTTCTAAATAGAATCACAACCTGCACCCAACACAATCACATATGTACACATCTGCCAATGCTTTTAATTGAAAAATGAGTAAGACTAAAGGAAGACCACCCAAGTGAAAGGTTGTAGGGCATTTCTGGAGCCCCTTACAGTTTCTTTTCATTTTAAGACTCACCCGAGCTTGATGAATATGATAAGCATTCTCAGCATTCTTCAGGGCCTGAGCTTTGAAATGGTTACTATCTGAAAAGGAAAACTTAGAGATTATCACACGTCATTAACTGATCTCCTTCAAAGATGCAACTCACACCAACATTGTCAATCCCTAACTCCCCCAATTTACTCATCCCTAAGCTC
Organism: Callorhinus ursinus; assembly: GCF_003265705.2. Taxonomy (NCBI): domain Eukaryota; kingdom Metazoa; phylum Chordata; class Mammalia; order Carnivora; family Otariidae; genus Callorhinus; species Callorhinus ursinus. The sequence continues at coordinate 8,142,583 of NW_027397087.1, forward strand.
ACAGAGAGTGAGAGAGCAGAAAGGTTCAAATTACATGACAGAGGTAAGGACCCAGAAGTGGCTATGAACGCAGAGGGCTGCCATGATCTCCAGTAGCTGAAGCCAGCTCAGAGAAACTGCATCTACCCACCTCAGCCAGATGGGCCAGGAGGGCAATACTCAGGAGACTACGCTCATCGCCCAATCCTGGCGATGTCTTGCACAAAGCAATGACAAAGCAAAGCAAAGCAAAGCAAAACAGTGGGGATTCAAAATTGTGATAGATTTCTGCTGGGTGAAACTATTCCCAAAGAAGAAATCCAGACATGTGTAAACCCCAAGATCCTTGCAAGCATACTCATTCTTTTTATTCTGAGCTCAACGTGATCTTGATCACTATTCAAATTTCACCCCAATTCCTCCCTCCCTTTATGGTCACAAAAAGGCCACAACTGAGGGGCGCCTGGGTGGCTCAGGTCGTGATCTCAGAGTCCTCTGAGCCCTGAGCAAGGAGTCTGCTTGTTCTTCTCTCTCTTCCTCCACCCATTCTCTCTCTCTCAAATAAATAATATCTCTTAAAAAAAAAATACAACTGAACAGTCTCTTTCTCATGCCTGCCTTGTTGTAACCAAGAATCTTGTTATGTGACAGATGATTTTCTCTGCTAGACATTTCACTGAATTCTTCTGATATAATATTCTCTATTTCTACTAATAAATCAAAACATATAAAATATTCCCAAACTTACAAGATCATATAAACACACCCTTTCCTTTTCAAATTCTTTAAAAGTTATTTTGTATGTTTGTTTTATTCATACTTTCCCTACTCCAGTGCAATAAATTCCCCTTTACTAATCATTACCTATCAATCAAGACAAAACTTACAAGAACTAATCACGTGTATAACCTTAGATATAAAAAAATGGAGGGTACCCACTTCCTCTATGTCTTGATTCAGGACTCACCATAATCCTCCTGTGTGATGTTAACTACCACCCCTCCACCAATGTCAATTTGTCTTTGGGTAGAACTGTCTTCCAGTTTCCTTAGAATTTCTTCCTGAATTCCATCATGACCCATGTCTCGTTTGCGACTCATGAAATGGGCATACAACTCTGTTTGGGTGATTAGGAAGTTCAGTTTTCGCTGTTGCCTCTTGGCCTAAAAGGGAAGAAAGTTATTTTCACTAAATAGTCAAATCATCAATCACATCACATCAATTCTGTTGATTTGGTGATCAACAGAATTCACCAAATCTATATATAGTTTGCATATAATTCTTTTACAAATTCTTTACCTTTAGAAAGGTAGTTAATTGCTAATGCACAATTTTATTATAACCAAGTCAGTGGTACTAAAAGCAAAGAATAGCTTTTACTTATATCTTAAAAATGTAAACATGTGAAAAGATCTTCATCACCAAAAGTCAAAATAAGTGACTAGGAGCTATGAATTATTCTGAAAGTCCATGTAGGAGAAGCCAATCAAAGGAAGAAAACGCTCCTAAAACAGTGTATAGTTGATCTGTACACTGATCAAGTGCACACACACATATACTTAGTCACTGCTTTGCATTAACTATTTTATAATAAAACTGATTTATCCTTGATCCAATACCTCAAATGAAAAATAAAAACATAATAAGGAAGTTAGCCAAGAAAGGAGACCAGTCCTAAAGTATGCTACATAAAACTATGCTCTCTAAGATTTTACAGTACTTGAGCGAGATTCAAATGAGAAGGAAATCTGAAACACGGTTTTAACAGAAAATGGAGTTATTTTTCATAATGGATACAGGTGTTTGTTTACTATGTCAGCAAAGCTAGTGTATTATCAAGAAAACCTTTCCAAATTAAAACAAAAAAGTAGTATCTCCTTTAACCTTAAAAAAGTCAACCACTATGCGTTCAAATGAACAAGGTAAATTAAAGGAACAATAAAGTTTCATCACAAATAGTTTTATTTCAAAAGATCGCAGAAAAACATAGACATAACCAAGAAGGAAACTCATTGGTTAACTATCAACAAAACTGAGAGAATGTCTCACAAACCTAGACTATAAATCAGGCTGCTTGCAAAACTTGAGGATCTGTGACCAACTCTCAAATGCCTCTGAATTCAGAAAGTATTCCGGATAGCATCAGATGCGTCCTAACACACTAATATGTTTATCTTGCATGTGAAGATAAACGTTACCCAGGGGACTTAGAACTGGGCAAAATCCATATTCATCCTCAAAGGCATGAGATAAAGGACGGAAGATCAAGAGCCCAGAAACAGCCACAGCTCTGCTGTGACGGAGCACTACCCAGGCCTGAGAGCAAACCTTAACCAATCCCGATTCCCTTCCTCCAGGCCTCAACTTTCCTTCCACACATCCCAACTAGTTTGCCCACGGCAACACAATGATTTTGTTCTCCTACTCTCTCCTCTTGCTTCCCTGAACAATCTACTCACCTACATCAGCTGACATCAAACTTAGAAGAGCACTGGCTGAAAGTTAAACCAGTGAAGCAGGTGGGGGATGGGTCTCAAAACTGGACTAGTTGTCTATTGTTCCTATCTGGCCCTAAATTTGGCAGCCAGCCCTGCTCTTCCAACAAGGAAGAAACTGCAGCCAGTACCTGGAACGAAGCCAAAATAAGCTGTAAGCGGTTTTCTTTTTCTTTCGTTCATCCCTCTTCTTTTTCCTTTTTTTGGTCCTCCAGAAATATACAGAGGAATAAGGCTACAAAGAACAGAAAAACTTGGCATAGAAAAAGAGAGGTGAAGGCCAGAGAGAGGGCCTAAATGAAAGGATAAAAACAGAATCGGTTTATCGGACTAAAGTTACTATCCTCAAACTTATGTCTTAAAACCCTTTTTCAATGATTTCATTGATTAATTTGTCATTTGTGTAGTACACACCGACCTATGGATATGGCTGCAGCAATCAGGGTTTCAAAATTTTATACTACTGTCTTACCTCCCGCATTTCCTCATCCAACTTCCGCTGCTCCAAGGCCTCCTTCTCTGCACGCTTGCGATGTTCCTTCTCCACCTTCTCATACTTCTTCCAGTACAGAAGCATCTCCTTGGTGAGGCGGCGGGCACGAGGCAAGGTCTCCTTACAGTTCTTTTGGGCCTGCAAGGCAGCTCGACGCACCTCCTTCATGCACTGGTGGGCAAGCTGCAGGTGACAATAACAGTCTCACAAAGGAGAAGACCCAACACCAGGGCCAGTTCTCCCTGAGCTCTACACCACAGCATTCCTCAGTCTGTTCAGTGCACACAGTCTTCCTATGGCCACATCTCTTTCTCCCTCAACGTGATTAAAGTCCATGCACAGTACTGTGACCCAGACCCAGACCCTGAGGTAATACATGGAATGAGAAATCTATACACATACTGCCTTAGAAGATGGGAAAAAAACACATAATGATCTAAGATGTGCTGGGAAGTTACAAAGTATTATCACACATATTAATAGTAACAGTCATTAATGCTAGGCTTCACTCTAAGCCTAACATATATTAAACTAATTTATTCTTCACAAAACCTCTATGAAGTTGGTAGTATCAACATCCTCATTTTACAGATGAGGAAACCAAGGATGAGTGACCAGCCCAGGGAAACAGAACTAAAAACATTACCTCATCTGATCTCACAGCTTTCAAAGGAAGTTTGTGCTACTTCCCTCTAAAGGAGGGTATTGATATTAACATTATCATTTCTTAAAGAGACTGAGCACAGGAAGCTTCCATGATCTGCCTAAGGAATCAGAGCACACTATGGTCTCATCCAAAAAGGTTCAAATATCAGAAATGTAAGGAAGAGCATTTTATTTTTAAAATAAATGGCGATGAGAGACTATGGACTCTGAGAAACAAACTGAGCATTTTGGGGGGAGGGGGATGGGTTAGCCTGGTGATGGGTATTAAGGAGGGCACGTATTGAATGGAGCATTGGGTGTTACACGCAAACAATGAATCATGGAACACTACATCAAAAACTAATGATGTAATGTATGGTGACTAACATAACAAAATAAAACTTAAAAAATTAAATGGAGAACATTTAGAAATTCTCTTAGATATTACTAGATTCATTATCAACAGGTCACAAGAAACAAGAGCAGCAAATATAAATATGTTCCAGCATAATATAAAATGGGAAATAGAAAACTATAATTTACCTTTCGGCTATTGGTGAGAAACAGGTTACGAGCTGAAGCTTTCTGCTTGTTGGCCTAAAATATTTAAAAACAATTATTTCATTTAGGAGTCCTTTTCAAATAAGATTATGTAGACTGACAATGTCTTTTATTCAACTCCTCAAGAGTTAAAAAAATTAAAGTCATCCAAACGCACCAACTTAGAAACACACACAAAGCTACTGAAGCAGTATTAAGAAGAATAAGCTAGTCCTGTGGCTGCCTTAAATAGAGTCTTCTGCATCCTTTTGGAAAGAATTTAAGCTAGATTTAAGGCTTGAAGTGGACTAGGAAAATATAACACCATACCCAACATACACCATCCTGACTAAAACACACTGCTTTCCAGAGCCAATCTGCAAAGAAGCTGAGAAAGTAGTCACTCACACACAGAAATTGTTAGGAGAGGTAAACTAGCCTCCCAATCTGTGATTCTGTCCTCCAACCAGGACAAACCTGCTGCTAATATTAATTTCTGCCAACACTTAAGCTTCATCTTCTCAAACAAAAAATTCCAAGGCAGACCTAACACAAGATGACTCAGCAGCCAACAAACCAGTCACAAGCTACTTATTGTCTTCCAATTCAGTTATAAAACAAAAACCTCAATAAAGAAACCTGATTTCCCCCAATGATCCACTTGACATGGGAGAAGACAGCATAGGCACAGCTGAGTGACTCTCTGACTGTTAAAGAACTCAACCCCCTAATTCTGAAGAAACAGTGGGTGCGAAGTTACAGACGGCCCAAACGCCATTTCTATAAAATTCCCACCTCAGACTGTCTGCTTATGGGAATTTTTAGACCTTTTATAAAAAACTTTCTTTTACTAATGCTTAAGCAGCTATTGCCACTTTAAAGACAAGAATCTCAAATACTGGGGCACCTGGGTGGCTTAGTTGTTAGGCGCATCTGCCTTTGGCTTGGGTCATGATCCCAGGGTTCTGGGATCGAGCCCTGCATCGGGCTCCCTGCTCAGTGGGAAGCCTGCTTCTCCCTCTCCCATTCCCCCTGCTTGTGTTCCCTCTCTCACTGTGTCTCTCTCTGTCAAATAAATAAATAAAATGTTAAAAAAAAAAAGAATCTCAAATATTTCTATTGAATTCCTGATCAGAAGTGCATCATTTAAAAAAATTTTTTATTTTTTTTAATCTCTACACCCAATGTGAAGCTTGAACGCACAATCCTGAGATTAAGAGTCACATGCTCTACACAATGAGCCAGCCAGGTGCCCCGCAAGGGCATCATTTTGAAGCCTCTTCACCAGGTACAAAGAGGGTTTCCCCATAACGTCTCCCAACAAGAATGTTCCTATCTAAACTTTCTCTCCAAAAATACTCACTAATTGGCATGGGGAGAAAAACGGTCATTGTATGGTAGAGAAGCACCAACACACCAAGTGATCAAAGCTATTATCATCATACTGGGACAGATGTGTCCTGTGCCTCCTAATATGTCATACCAAGAAGGATATGTCACTTCTTTGGTAATCCTGCCCAAAATGCATAAACCAAATCTAAGAATCTCATGAACTCAAATTCAGAAACAGTGTACAAAATAACAGGGGTATACTATTCAAAAATAAAAATGTCATGAAAGAACACTGTGTCAGATTTAAAAGAGATTAAAGAGATGTGACAACTAAATGAAACACGGAGTCCTAGACTGGATCCTGGATTGAATAAAAAAAAAAAGAAAAAAAAAAGGCCCTATAAAGGACATTACAGAGACAACTGATGAGAAATCTGAGTATGGTCTGTGGACCAGATAATAATTTTTATAACTGCACTGTTGTTCTATGAGAGAATGTCCTTTTTCTTAAGAAACACACATTGAACTATTACAAAGAAGTTCAGTACAAAGTGTCAAACTAATCTTCAAAACGGGGAAGAAAAAAAGTATGCATTTATATAACAAAAGCAAAGGAAGCAAACAATCGCTAAATATGAATAAAAGTTACATGGCAGTTCCTTGCATTATTCTTGCCATATCATTTTAAAACTTCTTGTTTTGAACTAATTTACTTACAGAAAAGTTGCAAAAAATAATAGTTTCCTTACATCCCTCCTGCTGCTTTCCCTAGTTTTAGCATCTTATATAACTAGAATACAATTACTAAGAAAGGAAAATAACACTGGTAAAATATTAATTAAATTACAAGTCTTATTTGAATGTCAACACTTTTTCCACTAAAATTCTCTTCCTGTTCCAACATCCTGTAACAGGATCCCCTGTATTTAGTTGCTTTTCTCCTTAGTCTCTTCCTGTATGTTACATTTCTTCAATCTTTCTCTCATGTCCTCAACACTTTTGAAAGGCACCAATCAGTTACTCTGCAGAATGTCCCAAAATTTGTGATTTTCTGGTATTTTCTCATGATTGGAATGACATCATACATCCTGGCAAGAATACCACAGAAATGATGTGTTATTCTCTATGCATCACATCAAGTTCACAATGTCAAAATTTTATTACTAGTGACTACTTAGATCATTTGGGTAAGGTAGATTCTGCCAATTATCATCACGAAAGTTACTACCTTTCTTTCTGTGCTAATATGTATGCTTACAAATTATTTCTCCTCTAACCTTCATCCTCTAATTACAGTCTTCATCAATGGATCCAGTCTGCAACAATTATCACTGTGGTATTTGTGTAATGATGGTTCTCTACTTCCTTCCTTCCTTCTGCACTCATTAACTGGAATTCTATTGCAAGGAAGAGCTGTTCCTTCTACCTTAACTATTTGCTTATTTATTTAAAACAGTATGGACTCACAGGTATTTCTTTTAATCTATATGTTAAAATTCAGTATTATCTTTTTTTTTTCTTTTTTAAAGTAGGCTCCATGCCCAGCAGGGGGCCAATTCAGGACTTGAACTCAAAACCCTGAGATCAAGACCTAATCCGAAATCAAGAAAAGATGCTTAACCAACTGAGCCACCCAGGAGCCCCATTATTATCATTATCAATTTTGGTGCTCAATTATTCTAACTTTGACCATGAGGAGCTCCTTTAGGCTGCTCCTGTGTTGTTCTGACAATCCCCCACACTCATCTTTCTTCAAGCACTTCCTTACTTTCTGGCACTCCAAGATGTTTAAGGCTCATCTTGTATTTTCCCTGCCAAGTTCTGGAATAAACTACTTATCCAAGGAGCTCTGGTTCCTTTTATTAAAGAATAAAAGGTGTTTAGAAATCAAGACCTGGGCACAACATATCCTCATTGTTACCGGGTCTGTCTCTAGGCACTCTCAGCAAACAGAGCTAGAAAATAAGTATATATGCATACTAACCTATGCATACACACACAACTATATTTCTGTACATATCTATCTGTGTGTGTGTGTGTGTGTGTATGTGTGTGTGTATAGAAACATGAATTCATACTGATAGCTCAGATTCCAATCAAATTTCAAGGACTTCACTTTAGCATTCCCAACAGTGACAAACTGGCTGTCAACTACAACAGATTTATTTATTTGTTCAATTCTAGTATGCATTTAAAGTAGTTCCAAAATTACTAACCCATTCCTTTGTAAGAAACACTTAGGACTATGTCAATCATAGCACTTATGTATAGTTCTTTTGGTCTTCAGCATTACATATGCAGTCAAAATACTGATTTCCTCAGTTACTTCAATGAGACCTTTTCTTTTCCCACTCTCTGCAACTTGATTATATTACTCATTTCTAATGCAGTTAAGCATTTACCCCTGTCTTTATTCCACTTTGCCCACATATCCCCTCAACCTCCTTCTTCACCCACATCCTGGTTGGTTTTAATGGGTTTATTATAGGGGTATGTGAGGAGTATATGACACATTACTAGGATTCTGAAAGGCAGTCCTATATATAAAAAAATGTACTTGAAGACTGCCCCCTCATTCCTGCTAACCTGTCCATTCCCCTCTTTCTACATTTTCCCCACCTGCCCCCTATAAGAAATCAACACTTTGATTTCTGGTTTATCCTTCTTGAATTTCTTTTGCATGAATGAGGATTTATTTGTGTATTTTCTTGTATTCCTGTTTTGCTTATATGAAAGGTAAATATTATAGATACCTGTTTTTGTTTGCTTTTCTCACTTAACAGTACATCTTAGAAATTACTCCATATCATCTCAGAAAGGTCTCCATTATTTCTTTTTAACTACAGCATAATAATCCACTGTGTAGATCTACCAGAGTTCAAGTCCCACATATAGGCATTTAAGTTGTTTACTTTATTTTGCAATTAAAAATAATGTTGTGAGGCACCTGGCTGGCTCAGTGGAGCTTGCTACTCTTGATCTTGGGATTGTGAATTCAAGCCCCACGTTGGGTGTAGAGATTATAAATAAATAAACTTTAAAATAATAACAATAAAGCTGGAATGAGTAACTTTGTTTACATGTATTTTTGTATTGCTGGAGATAAAGCCTCAGGATAATTTCTAGAAGCAGAAATGCTGGTTTGAAAGGTTAAGTGCATATGGAGATTGTTAGGTATTGCCAACTTGCCCTCCAGAACAGTTCTCTCAAATTTGCATTCCTAGCAGCAATGTATGAAAATGTCTGTTTCCCAACAGCCTCCTTAACAGAATGTTATCATATTTTAAAATTTTTGGCCCTGTGATAAGTACAAAATGGTATCTAGGTATTATTTTAATTTAGATTACTCTAATTACGAGAGACTTTAAACCTTTTAATGTTTGAGGGCCATTTTTTCTTTTTTAAGATTGCATTTATTTATTTGACACACACACAGAGAGCGAGCACAAACGGGGAGCAGCAGGCAGAGGGAGATGAAGCAGGCTTCCCGCTGAGCAAGGAGCCCGATGTGAAGCTTGATCCCAGGACCTTGGGATCATGACACGAGCCAAAGGCAGCTGCTATACTGACTGAGCCACCCAGGCACCCCAAGGGCCATTTTTATATCTTTCTTTTGTCAATTTCTATTCATGTCATTTTATTTGTCTACTGAATTTCTGGTCCTTTGTCCCTGAATTCTTTTTCTCATTGTATATATTTATTGAGATATAATTTAAAAATTTTCTCCAGCTTTCCTGAGATACAGTTGTCACACAACATTGTGCAAGAGTAAGGTGTACAATGTGTTGATATGATACATTTATATATTGCAGAATGATTACCGCGATGGCATTAGCTGACACCTCCAACCTGTCACATGATTGTTTTTTGTGGTGTACATAATATAGTATTACAGTTCTGTGTCTTTGGATGAATTTATACATGCAGGTTACTGCCATCCGAATTACAACATGAAATATCCCCATTGCAATAAGTTTATTTAGCGCCTCTTTCCACTCAGTTTTACCACACAGGTACTTCTGTGTCTTTTTTCTTTCACAGAGCATGTTTTTTAAATGCATCCATGTTGTGTAGATCTCATATCTGCCTCTTGTATGGGAATCATTGCAAATCATTACAATGTGTGATCTTTTGTGTCTGGCTTCTCTCATTAAGTTCTTTATGGAGATGAAGAACAAAAAGAATTGGCAGTGAAGCTTGTGGAAAGAATTTGAGATTCTATAGTGGGACAAAGGGAGATGTTAGGATCTTGGCAGCAGCCAAAATGGACTATTTTGTAGCCAACAGAATGGTCTGGGAGAGTCTTAAAATTGGAGCATATGCTGAGTTGGAAGGAAGGTATCAGACGATCTTTATAAAGCAGGGAAGCAGGTAGGCACCATCAGGGGATCCTGGAGGCGCATCTGTATTTCTCTTGGAAGAGCTGGTCTTAACTTCCATCCCAGCTAATTGCTGTTGTTTGGCTTTCTTGAGTTTTGCTCTGTGGTTCTTGAACCAAACCTGCAGTACTGTGGGATGTATCTCCAGTTTTGAGGCCATTTCTTTTTGAAAGAGGTGCTAAATAAACTTACTGCCATGGGGAGCAGGGTATGGGTTCTTCCTGGACAAGAACTCCAAATCTGCCAATTGTTTCTCAGTGAACATTATTGTTTCCTTTGTGAATGCTTCTGGTGCTTTCCTTTAAATCTGCATTTGCTGCTGCAGCCTCAGAAGTTCCAAGGGTAGTTGGTGATGACTAAAAGCCCTCTCAAAAGTTACTTTAGGAAGGTCTCCTGCACCTGATATCCTAAGATCAAAATGTGTCCCCAATCTCTGGTCCTGTGTCAAAAGTATCCTTCAATTTTTAAGAGTTTTCAATATATTAGTGATAATAGCCCTTTGACTGTGATATACAATGTAAATAATTTTTCCCACTTCATCAGTTATCTTTTGTCATGAAAAAATTTATTTGTATTTAGTCAAATTTACTAATGTTTTCTTTCATTGCCTCTGGGTCACACATAGAAACTTTTCCTATGCAAAGGTTAAAGAAGAATGTAATAGCTTTCTTCTAGTCTTTGTATGGTTTCATTTTTTACATTGAGAACCCTAATACGTTCAGAGTATATGTGTGAGAAACATCTAATTTTATCTTTTTCCAAAGGCTACCTAGTTGTTCCAGCATGATTTATTAAAAAGTGCATTAGTCTACTCTGCTGTTCTATTTGCTTATTCATGTGCCAGTAATACATTGTTTTAATTATAGAGATTTATAGTGTATTTTAATGTTTGATGGTGCTTTTTCAGTTTCTCCAGCAATTCTTACACACTGACTTTTTTCTTGAGGTTAGTATCAACTTTTTTTTTTTTTTAAAGATTTTATTTATTTATTTGACAGAGAGAAACACAGTGAGAGAGGGAACATAAGCAGGGGGAGTGGGAGAGGGAGAAGCAGGCTTCCCGCAGAGCAGGGAGCCTGATATGGGGCTCGATCCCAGTACCCTGGGATCATGACCTAAGCCAAAGGCAGACGCTTAATGACTGAGCCACCCAGGAGCCCCTAGTATCAACTTTTCTAAATTCAGAAAATATTCTGTTCATTTTTCTATTAGGATTGCACACAATTTATAAGGCAATTAATTAAGTAAAATGCAAACAACTGGTGAGTAACTGAGTAAAGGGTATATGGATACTCCTCACACAATTCCTAAAATTTTCAAATTTGAAATTATATCAAAATAAAATGTTATCAAAACCAAACAAATTAAAAGAGTGCTTATACATCTTTCTCTTGCATCATTCACATTTTTT